>NC_091489.1:39919339-40103071 GCF_947461875.1 Haliaeetus albicilla | reverse complement strand
AGCTTCTAAAAATCTTGAGAACTGCAGTGAGCCAAGTACCTGCTCCAGAAGCACAGACAACCTCCCCAAAGGGCCAGGGATGCTTTAGGCTTCGCAGCCCCAAAGACAGGGAGATCGCCTTCCCAGGCGTGCCTTTCGCTTGCCCCTTCTTCATCCCGATGCTGCTCCTCCTCTTGCTCACTCTTGCCTCGCTGTTCCACAAGACACCTCTTCTTTCTCTGCCAGCTGCTGCCAAGGAAGGAGGACATGGTTAGGCCTGAAAAGCGCCAACTCCTCCACCTGAAGGAAACGGGGATCCCTACACCCCGCGAGGGAGCTCCCCAAGGCACCACCCGGCCACCACCCACCTGCCCGCAGAGGCCCCACCTCCGCAAAACCCTCCTACTTCACCTTGTCTCACCAAAGCGACGCACAGCAGAGTTCACGCCGGTGCTGGAGCTGGGCTCGGAGGCAGGCACCCTGGGCAAATCCAGCTGGGCATGCAAGGCAGCGGCCAAAGAGGCTGCACCCCTGCTTACAGGGGGCTCGAGCCGCTGCCTGAACTGCAAAGCGCCTGGGACTCCAGGGCACTGGCCGGGCCCTCACTTACAGGGCAGCCCTGGTCCCAAAGGCCCACAGAGGCTCCTTCTCTCCGATTCAGGGGCACCCTGACTCGCACCCCGCTAACGGGGCGGTCACCCCACACAGGCTGCCAGCTGAGCACTATCCAAGAGTGCTGGGCACTTTCTGCCCTGAAGGCAAGTGAATCGGCAGCAGTGGCTGGTGACTGTTGCAAGGGCTTTTCCTGGGAGGTTTTGGGGGCTTGGGCAGAAGAACTTCCAGAGGTGGGTTCCTCGTCACTTGGGACAAGCTGCCACTTGAATGCAGAGCAGCTGGTTGGAGGGTGACTGGTGTTTGGGGCCTGCAAGTGGTGCTTGCTACCCTAAATCTGCTGCCTTGCCCTGCCGTGCCCTGGTCCCCTTGCTCTCTGCTCTCAGCCCCAGGAGCAGCTTGGGAGAAAGACAACCACGGGGGAAGGCAGGAGGCTGGGGGCAAGGGGCCTGTTCTGGGCAAGCAGGGCCCATGTCCTGCCCAGGCAGCCCTGGTACTGGGAAGCCCTTTTATTGCCCTGAGCTGGGCCACTGCCCCGGAAGCAGGGCTGGGGCCTCTGCTCTTTAAATGTCCAGGCTGCTGGGCACCACACAGTGAGAAAAGTGGGTCTAAGGCGGCTGAGCCTGGGGGGGTAGGGGGTAGAAGGGAGGAAGGATGGCCAGGGACCGGGGAACACTGTGGGGAGGTCCCTCTGAGGGCCAGCGTCCCTCTCTCCTCCGGGCAGAGGAGCTGGTGCTTAACTGCGCCCTCCTTCCTTGGCAGCAGCTCCCGGAAAAGAAAGAAAGAAAGAAGAGGCATCCATCGTGCGTGGAACCACGAGGCAAGAGCAGAGGAGGAGGGGCAGGCTGAAGAAAGGGGGAAAGGCACTCTGGGCAAAGGGACCTCCCTGTCACCGGGGCTGTGGTCACACAAGAGCATTTTGACGCTTCTGGGATGGTTTTTATGGGTCTGGGGGAGGTACTTGGCTCAGTGCTATTCCCTAGATTTTTAGAGGCCATTCCAATTCTGTGGTAAGAACTCACAACTTAAAAATCTTTGCCTCTGAAAGGCCGGGGCCAGGGACACCCACCTGATTACAGGGGGTCCCTCCAAGCACCTCCCACCGAGCGCAGGCGGCACGCACAGCCCTACTTACAGGGCAGTCCCCCGTGGCTTGGCACACACTCCCAACAAGCCCCACGGAGCCCGAGGCTCCGACCTGCGCCCCACTTAAGGGCTGGCCGTCTTGGCTGCAGCACAACACCACGTCTTCAGGAGCCCAGGGAGCGACCTCGACCCCAACTGTGGGGAGGTCGCCCCAGCCAAAAGCAGCGCCAAAGGCAGGACTGCGCCCTCCGGCACAGCGCTTCCTCAACCTGCACCCTCTAAAGGGCGAGGGAGGGCTTGCTCCTGGTACCTGGCTAGGGCAGCCTCCCCAGCCCTGCTTACAGGGAGGGCAGGCTGCTCCTGGGGACAGAGGGCTCCACGGCTCGTGACACACGCCCCGAGTACAGGGCTGTCACGCTGGCAGGTCACCAGCAGGACAGGCAGCCAGGCAGGCAGAGACCCAGGCCCAGACTACAGGCAGGTCGCGCTGCCCATGCTACGACAAGGCGGCTTCGCCTTAGAAAGAAGGGGCAAGCCCGGACTCTCCCTCCACTCATGGGCTCAGAGGGGACCCCCCACTGCTGCACAGAGCTCTTCTTTCCCTCCTGGGAAGTTTAAACTAAGTTAAGCTAAACTAAGCTAAGCTAAGCTAAGCTGCAGCGATGTTAACGGGGGCCTAAAGGACAAGCTCACTCGCTCACTCACACCGACAAAGACAAGGACACACAAAGAGAACTTCCCAGAAGAGAGAGCGAGCTCTGTGCAGTCAAGCTCTGGGGAGCCATCCCTACCCCCGAGCAGGAGAGGAGAGCCTCAGACCTGCCCCCTGGGCTGCATGGAGGCCAGAGGAGCCTCAACATGCCAAGGGGCTTCACGGGTGGCCAAAGGGCAAATGCCATGACACGCCCCAACTCCAGGGGGATCACGCTGGCCAGGCTGCCAGCAGGCAGGAAGCTGCTGGGGCCAGAGGAGCGGGGCGCACGGAAAAAGCCCTCCCCTGCTTACAGGGCGGGCTTGGGGTCCAGAGAGCTCCATTTCCCCCTCGGGTGCGGAGACGGTGGCTCTCACCCTCCTTACAGGGTTGCCACTCTCTCCGGGCAGCCTAACCATGGGGCAACATGGCAAAAGGCCAACGACCTGAGCCCTGGTTACAGGGAGGTCGTCCAGTGCAAAGCCAGCCAGGGCACCAAAGGCGCTGGCAATGTTTTTGTGTGACCACAGCCCCGGTGACAGGGAGGTCCCTTTGCCCAGAGCACCTTTCTCTTTCCCCCTCTTCAGCCCACCCCTCCTCCTCTCACTCGCTCTTGCCTCGCAGTTCCACACAATGCCTTGTCTTTCTTGCCCAGGAGCTGCTGCCAAGGAAGGAGGGCACAGGCAAGCGCCAGCTCCTCCACCTGGAGGAGAGCGGGACGCCAGCCCCCGGAGGGAGGTCCCCACAGCACTCCCCGACCCCCAGCCATCCTTCCCCCCTCCTACCCTCTACCCCCCCGGGCTCACCCACCCTTCTCACCGCCATGGTGCCCAGTGGCCCGGAGGGAGGCAAAAGAGCAGAGGCCCCAGCCCTGCTTCCAGGGCAGCGGCCCAGCTCAAGGAAATAAAAAGGCTTCCCAGTGCCAGGCAGGCACATCCCCAATCCCCAGAGGGGGCCCCTTCCCCCCAGCCTCCCACCTTCCCCCGTGGTTCTCTTTCTCCCAAGCTGCTCCCAGGGTTCAGAGCAGAGGGAAAGAGAGCTAGGGCAGGGCATGCCCAGCCCCACTCATCTCAGCCCCACACCTCTGAAAGGCTGGGGCCAGGGACACCTGCCTGCTTACAGGGGGTCCCTCCCAGCACCTCCCATTGAGCGCAGGGGATGTGCACAGCCCTGCTTACAGGGCAGTCCCCCTCAGCTTGGCATGCTCAAAAGCCCCGTGGAGCCTGAGGCTCTGACCTGTGCCAGAGTTATGGGCTGGCCATCCTGGCTGCAGCACAACAACACGTCTTCAGGAGCTCTACTTCCCCCCCAGGTGCAGAGACAGTGGCTCTCACCCTTCTTCCAGGGTTGCCACTCTCTCCGGGCAGCCTAACCATGGGGCAACACGGCAAAAGGCCAACAAAAGCAAAGACCCAAGCCCTGGTTACAGGGAGGTCATCCTCCAGCACAAAGCCAGCCAGGGCACCACAGGTGCTGGCAACGCCCTTGTGTGACCACAGCCCCGGTGACAGGGAGGTCCCTTTGCCCAGAGTGCCCTTCTCTTTCCCCCACTTCAGTCTCCCGGGCTTCTTCCGCTCCTCTTCTCGCTCGCTCTTGCCTCGCAGTGCCACACGACGGATGCCTCCTCTGTCTGCTCCACCACCAGCTGCTGCATAGGCAGGAGGACGCCGTCAGGACCGAGGGACGCCGGCCCCGCAGGAAGCTCTCCACAGCACCACCCGAAGCCCGCCCATCCTCCCACACCTACCCCCTATACCTAAGCCCCCCTCCCCTACCCCCACCGGAAAAAGCCTCGCAAGATCGGCTTTTCTCACCGAATCGGTGCTCCGGTGCTCCCTGCAAGGACGAGTGCCAAGTGCCCTCTGCTGCTCCGGGCTCCGCTCCTCTACCGCTCTCGGCGCGCGCTGGACCTCCGCACCTCCTGTGGCGATGGCTGACCGCGCCTCCCCGAGACGGCGCTCCCAGACCCCCTGAAGGCGGTGACCGACGCCCGCCCGCCCCGAGGCGATCGCAGACGCTCCCCACGAAGGCGGCGCCGACCCCGCCAGCCCGCCCGCCCCGAGGCGATCGCAGACGCTCCCCACGAAGGCGGCGCCGACCCCGCCAGCCCGCCCGCCCCGAGGCGATCGCAGACGCTCCCCACGAAGGCGGCGCCGACCCCGCCAGCCCGCCCGCCCCCAGGCGATCGCAGACTCTCCCCACGAAGGCGATGGCCGACGCCCGCCCCGAGACGATCGCGGACCCGCCCCTTCCCCAGGCGGGTGCCGCTCCCTTTCCCCTCAGGCGCTCCCTCTCTCCCTCACACAGGCGCGCGACGCCTGTTCCCGCCCGCTCGCGCCCCTGCCCCCGCCCCCGCCCTCGCGAGGCGCCGGGGCGACGCCTGTTCCCGCCCGCTCGCGCCCCCGCCCTCGCGAGGCACCGGGGCGACGCCTGTTCCCGCCCGCTCGCGCCCCCGCCCCCGCGAGGCGTCCGCGAGACGCCTGTTCCCGCCCGCCCCCGCCCCCGCAAGGCGCCCGCACGCCGCCCGGGGAGCGGGTCCGACTCCGGCGGGAGCCCCCGCAGCTCCGCCGCAGCGCGGCACCGCGCAGATAGTCCCCGCTGCGGGGCGGGCAACGAGGCTCGGGGGCTGCGGCGGGCGCGGGGCGCGTGCCCCCTCCCCGGGGGGGATGCCTCGCGGGGGCGGGGGCGCGAGCGGGCGGGAACAGGCGTCGCCCCGGCGCCTCGCGAGGGCGGGGGCGGGGGCAGGGGCGCGAGCGGGCGGGAACAGGCGTCGCGCGGGCGCCTCGCGGGGGCGGGGACAGGGGCGCGAGCGGGCGGGAACAGGCGTCGCGCGCCTGTGTGAGGGAGAGAGGGAGCGCCTGAGGGGAAAGGGAGCGGCACCCGCCTGGGGAAGGGGCGGGTCCGCGATCGTCTCGGGGCGGGCGTCGGCCATCGCCTTCGTGGGGAGAGTCTGCGATCGCCTGGGGGCGGGCGGGCTGGCGGGGTCGGCGCCGCCTTCGTGGGGAGCGTCTGCGATCGCCTCGGGGCGGGCGGGCTGGCGGGGTCGGCGCCGCCTTCGTGGGGAGCGTCTGCGATCGCCTCGGGGCGGGCGGGCTGGCGGGGTCGGCGCCGCCTTCGTGGGGAGCGTCTGCGATCGCCTCGGGGCGGGCGGGCGTCGGTCACCGCCTTCAGGGGGTCTGGGAGCGCCGTCTCGGGGAGGCGCGGTCAGCCATCGCCACAGGAGGTGCGGAGGTCCAGCGCGCGCCGAGAGCGGTAGAGGAGCGGAGCCCGGAGCAGCAGAGGGCACTTGGCACTCGTCCTTGCAGGGAGCACCGGAGCACCGATTCGGTGAGAAAAGCCGATCTTGCGAGGCTTTTTCCGGTGGGGGTAGGGGAGGGGGGCTTAGGTATAGGGGGTAGGTGTGGGAGGATGGGCGGGCTTCGGGTGGTGCTGTGGAGAGCTTCCTGCGGGGCCGGCGTCCCTCGGTCCTGACGGCGTCCTCCTGCCTATGCAGCAGCTGGTGGTGGAGCAGACAGAGGAGGCATCCGTCGTGTGGCACTGCGAGGCAAGAGCGAGCGAGAAGAGGAGCGGAAGAAGCCCGGGAGACTGAAGTGGGGGAAAGAGAAGGGCACTCTGGGCAAAGGGACCTCCCTGTCACCGGGGCTGTGGTCACACAAGGGCGTTGCCAGCACCTGTGGTGCCCTGGCTGGCTTTGTGCTGGAGGATGACCTCCCTGTAACCAGGGCTTGGGTCTTTGCTTTTGTTGGCCTTTTGCCGTGTTGCCCCATGGTTAGGCTGCCCGGAGAGAGTGGCAACCCTGGAAGAAGGGTGAGAGCCACTGTCTCTGCACCTGGGGGGGAAGTAGAGCTCCTGAAGACGTGTTGTTGTGCTGCAGCCAGGATGGCCAGCCCATAACTCTGGCACAGGTCAGAGCCTCAGGCTCCACGGGGCTTTTGAGCATGCCAAGCTGAGGGGGACTGCCCTGTAAGCAGGGCTGTGCACATCCCCTGCGCTCAATGGGAGGTGCTGGGAGGGACCCCCTGTAAGCAGGCAGGTGTCCCTGGCCCCAGCCTTTCAGAGGTGTGGGGCTGAGATGAGTGGGGCTGGGCATGCCCTGCCCTAGCTCTCTTTCCCTCTGCTCTGAACCCTGGGAGCAGCTTGGGAGAAAGAGAACCACGGGGGAAGGTGGGAGGCTGGGGGGAAGGGGCCCCCTCTGGGGATTGGGGATGTGCCTGCCTGGCACTGGGAAGCCTTTTTATTTCCTTGAGCTGGGCCGCTGCCCTGGAAGCAGGGCTGGGGCCTCTGCTCTTTTGCCTCCCTCCGGGCCACTGGGCACCATGGCGGTGAGAAGGGTGGGTGAGCCCGGGGGGGTAGAGGGTAGGAGGGGGGAAGGATGGCTGGGGGTCGGGGAGTGCTGTGGGGACCTCCCTCCGGGGGCTGGCGTCCCGCTCTCCTCCAGGTGGAGGAGCTGGCGCTTGCCTGTGCCCTCCTTCCTTGGCAGCAGCTCCTGGGCAAGAAAGACAAGGCATTGTGTGGAACTGCGAGGCAAGAGCGAGTGAGAGGAGGAGGGGTGGGCTGAAGAGGGGGAAAGAGAAAGGTGCTCTGGGCAAAGGGACCTCCCTGTCACCGGGGCTGTGGTCACACAAAAACATTGCCAGCGCCTTTGGTGCCCTGGCTGGCTTTGCACTGGACGACCTCCCTGTAACCAGGGCTCAGGTCGTTGGCCTTTTGCCATGTTGCCCCATGGTTAGGCTGCCCGGAGAGAGTGGCAACCCTGTAAGGAGGGTGAGAGCCACCGTCTCCGCACCCGAGGGGGAAATGGAGCTCTCTGGACCCCAAGCCCGCCCTGTAAGCAGGGGAGGGCTTTTTCCGTGCGCCCCGCTCCTCTGGCCCCAGCAGCTTCCTGCCTGCTGGCAGCCTGGCCAGCGTGATCCCCCTGGAGTTGGGGCGTGTCATGGCATTTGCCCTTTGGCCACCCGTGAAGCCCCTTGGCATGTTGAGGCTCCTCTGGCCTCCATGCAGCCCAGGGGGCAGGTCTGAGGCTCTCCTCTCCTGCTCGGGGGTAGGGATGGCTCCCCAGAGCTTGACTGCACAGAGCTCGCTCTCTCTTCTGGGAAGTTCTCTTTGTGTGTCCTTGTCTTTGTCGGTGTGAGTGAGCGAGTGAGCTTGTCCTTTAGGCCCCCGTTAACATCGCTGCAGCTTAGCTTAGCTTAGCTTAGTTTAGCTTAACTTAGTTTAAACTTCCCAGGAGGGAAAGAAGAGCTCTGTGCAGCAGTGGGGGGTCCCCTCTGAGCCCATGAGTGGAGGGAGAGTCCGGGCTTGCCCCTTCTTTCTAAGGCGAAGCCGCCTTGTCGTAGCATGGGCAGCGCGACCTGCCTGTAGTCTGGGCCTGGGTCTCTGCCTGCCTGGCTGCCTGTCCTGCTGGTGACCTGCCAGCGTGACAGCCCTGTACTCGGGGCGTGTGTCACGAGCCGTGGAGCCCTCTGTCCCCAGGAGCAGCCTGCCCTCCCTGTAAGCAGGGCTGGGGAGGCTGCCCTAGCCAGGTACCAGGAGCAAGCCCTCCCTCGCCCTTTAGAGGGTGCAGGTTGAGGAAGCGCTGTGCCGGAGGGCGCAGTCCTGCCTTTGGCGCTGCTTTTGGCTGGGGCGACCTCCCCACAGTTGGGGTCGAGGTCGCTCCCTGGGCTCCTGAAGACGTGGTGTTGTGCTGCAGCCAAGACGGCCAGCCCTTAAGTGGGGCGCAGGTCGGAGCCTCGGGCTCCGTGGGGCTTGTTGGGAGTGTGTGCCAAGCCACGGGGGACTGCCCTGTAAGTAGGGCTGTGCGTGCCGCCTGCGCTCGGTGGGAGGTGCTTGGAGGGACCCCCTGTAATCAGGTGGGTGTCCCTGGCCCCGGCCTTTCAGAGGCAAAGATTTTTAAGTTGTGAGTTCTTACCACAGAATTGGAATGGCCTCTAAAAATCTAGGGAATAGCACTGAGCCAAGTACCTCCCCCAGACCCATAAAAACCATCCCAGAAGCGTCAAAATGCTCTTGTGTGACCACAGCCCCGGTGACAGGGAGGTCCCTTTGCCCAGAGTGCCTTTCCCCCTTTCTTCAGCCTGCCCCTCCTCCTCTGCTCTTGCCTCGTGGTTCCACGCACGATGGATGCCTCTTCTTTCTTTCTTTCTTTTCCGGGAGCTGCTGCCAAGGAAGGAGGGCGCAGTTAAGCACCAGCTCCTCTGCCCGGAGGAGAGAGGGACGCTGGCCCTCAGAGGGACCTCCCCACAGTGTTCCCCGGTCCCTGGCCATCCTTCCTCCCTTCTACCCCCTACCCCCCCAGGCTCAGCCGCCTTAGACCCACTTTTCTCACTGTGTGGTGCCCAGCAGCCTGGACATTTAAAGAGCAGAGGCCCCAGCCCTGCTTCCGGGGCAGTGGCCCAGCTCAGGGCAATAAAAGGGCTTCCCAGTACCAGGGCTGCCTGGGCAGGACATGGGCCCTGCTTGCCCAGAACAGGCCCCTTGCCCCCAGCCTCCTGCCTTCCCCCGTGGTTGTCTTTCTCCCAAGCTGCTCCTGGGGCTGAGAGCAGAGAGCAAGGGGACCAGGGCACGGCAGGGCAAGGCAGCAGATTTAGGGTAGCAAGCACCACTTGCAGGCCCCAAACACCAGTCACCCTCCAACCAGCTGCTCTGCATTCAAGTGGCAGCTTGTCCCAAGTGACGAGGAACCCACCTCTGGAAGTTCTTCTGCCCAAGCCCCCAAAACCTCCCAGGAAAAGCCCTTGCAACAGTCACCAGCCACTGCTGCCGATTCACTTGCCTTCAGGGCAGAAAGTGCCCAGCACTCTTGGATAGTGCTCAGCTGGCAGCCTGTGTGGGGTGACCGCCCCGTTAGCGGGGTGCGAGTCAGGGTGCCCCTGAATCGGAGAGAAGGAGCCTCTGTGGGCCTTTGGGACCAGGGCTGCCCTGTAAGTGAGGGCCCGGCCAGTGCCCTGGAGTCCCAGGCGCTTTGCAGTTCAGGCAGCGGCTCGAGCCCCCTGTAAGCAGGGGTGCAGCCTCTTTGGCCGCTGCCTTGCATGCCCAGCTGGATTTGCCCAGGGTGCCTGCCTCCGAGCCCAGCTCCAGCACCGGCGTGAACTCTGCTGTGCGTCGCTTTGGTGAGACAAGGTGAAGTAGGAGGGTTTTGCGGAGGTGGGGCCTCTGCGGGCAGGTGGGTGGTGGCCGGGTGGTGCCTTGGGGAGCTCCCTCGCGGGGTGTAGGGATCCCCGTTTCCTTCAGGTGGAGGAGTTGGCGCTTTTCAGGCCTAACCATGTCCTCCTTCCTTGGCAGCAGCTGGCAGAGAAAGAAGAGGTGTCTTGTGGAACAGCGAGGCAAGAGTGAGCAAGAGGAGGAGCAGCATCGGGATGAAGAAGGGGCAAGCGAAAGGCACGCCTGGGAAGGCGATCTCCCTGTCTTTGGGGCTGCGAAGCCTAAAGCATCCCTGGCCCTTTGGGGAGGTTGTCTGTGCTTCTGGAGCAGGTACTTGGCTCACTGCAGTTCTCAAGATTTTTAGAAGCTGCTCCACTTCTGCGTTAAGATGACACGACTTCCCAAAGATGTCTCAGAACTACTTTTTGTACCTTGATGTTGCTGCACCAGCTGTGGGGAGTGGAAGGGCTCTGCAGCCACCCAGTGTCCTTTGAGGCTGTGTGCATGCCAGGGGACAAGTACTCAAGAGCAGGGATTTTGAGGTGGTTTCCCCTTCTGATGAATGCTTCTCTTTCAGCACCTGCACGGGGGAGGAAGCTGCTGGACCTCAGCCTCTGGAGGAACACGTTCCTCCTCTCTGTCCCAAAACAGCTTCTCTCCCTGCCCGTTGCCCAGCTATTCAGTGCTGGGGGTACCCAATAAAATGCTTTCTCGCAACTGCCTGTTCCCCATTGAGCTACTTTCTCGCCCAACTCTGCTTTCACTGAGGCCAGTAAAAATGCACTGCACATGCAATTTTAACCTTCAGCAACCATTGGAATTTTTGCTGTGTGTGTTGGTCCTGGCTGTTTGCAAGGGGAATCTCAGGGACATCAGGTGGCAGTTTCCAGAGACAAGTTTGGTGGTGGGGCAGCGTTGCTGTAGGAGTGATTTATGCTGGTTCACCTTTGGACTGAGCTGTAGCTGGCAGGGCACTTAGTTCAGGGGAGGGGGATGGACGTATGAGCTGTTAAGGGCAGAGTTGCAGTTGCACGTGTTGTGCAATGGGACCGGTATGCAGAGCAAATTGGGGCTGAGTTTTTGAGAGCAGGCAAGGCCGCAGCCCTCCCTGACCATCTCAGCCTCCATCCTTCTGCATCTCGAGGCTGAGGAGAGCCATCGATAACTGCAGTGTTCTCATTCACTTCAGAGAAGCACCGCTAGCTTGTGCCTTAGGAAATTCAAAAGAAAGTGTCACAATTGCAAATCAGTGAGTTGGAGCGCCACTTCCACAGTTAAGGTGTTCTTTGGAGTGGACCGGAGTAAAATTGCTCCCCAGTTTGGGGCAAAACCAGGAAAGGTTCATTTCAAGAAATGCAAGTTGCTGTTGTCAACAAAGGTGTAAATGATGGGCATGACTGCCTGTTTTAGGGTGGTTTCGAGGATTCCCAAGAAGGTAAACACACACACTGACTATAAGGGAAAAAGCAAGCTTTTTATTAACTACACACATGCGTTACGCTAAGGGTATCTTACAAAACAAAAAAACCCACCTATTAACTTACTGAGCCAAGGACTGTGAAGAAGATGAACCATCTGTACGTTCTTGTGCCGTCTTGCGCCGCAAGCTCAGCCCAGCAGTTGGTAGGCGCCAGCTTTACGAGGGTGTCCCCACAGAGGCAACGGTGACCTTGCCGTCCACCTGCCCACTGCTCTTCGGAAAACCCCGGTATTTTGTACATTTGCGGAGGAACAGGCGTCGACACTCGTGGCCAACGAGTGCCAAAACACGCCTCGATTGCAACATAGGGAGCCTATGGCAGATGTGCCCACTGGCCAGGCATGCTGCACGTGCCATAGCCATCCCTTCTATTGGTTCATGGGCTCTGTGCATGTGGCGTATTACCATAATCCATCAGTCACATCCACTATGCTCTACCCAACAGCAGGACTTCTGCAAGGTCTGGTGCCTCGTATTCCTCCATTATTGCACATACTACCTCCCCTAACATTGCTCAACCTCCTTATCCCCGTGGTCAGCATTTCAAACAATAGACAATAAACTATCTGTTCCCTGTGCTGAGTGCATTTCTTAGCTATATACTTCTTACTCAGTGTTCATCCACGGACCAAAATTCCATCTTTTAACCCTTCCATACACACTGCCTCACTTCCTAACCTTTTATTTTAATGCCATTAAAGTTGAGACAGACCCTGGAAAGTGCCTGAGGCAATTGCCAAGAAATGCAGCACACCTGTGAGCTCTGTGGAGGAAGTGAAGCAGCAGCAGCTGCCACTCTGCAACCATGGAGTGTTTTCCTCCACTCCCTCACCTTCTCCTGAATTTTCTATAATAAAACTTGAGCATTTCAGTAACAGCTTGTCCTGCCCGTGCCTGAACATGAGGGAATGGAGCCCCATCATGCTTGTTCTCGGTTCTGAAGTTGTGTTGGGAGGTGAGTGCTAGCATGCGGGAGTGGAGGTAGCCAGGGGCATCACAATTGGTGGGCAACTCTTAGGGAGGAGCAGGGAATCAGCAACAATCACGTGTCAGACTCTAATGCCTTTTTTTTCCCCTAAAAAGCTGCAGAGCCTGGCTGGCTTTTTTCCTTTTTCTTCTCCTTCTTTCCTTAAAGCCTTGCAGTTGTGAGTGATGGGCCATTGCCAGAGCACTTCATGTCAAATGCAGTGGAGAAGTAGCTTGCGCTTCCACCTGGATCTGATATACAGCTAAAAACTCCAAGTCAAGACTCAATGACAATTACCCTTCAGAAGTACTAATTATTATTTGTATTGCAGTAGCACTGAGGAAACCAGCACCACGTTGTATTTGGCATTGACTTACCTACAGAGATAGTCCCTGTGCTAAGTCTTGAAAGTATGCACAAGATGTACGCACAAGACCCAGACGAGTGTCATTAAACCCTTTTTACAGCTGGGGAGTCAAGGCATAAAGCAACTAAAAGCATGCGTGCTGTTACTAGTGCTCACACAGTAATAGTTAAACTGCTCAGACCAGCTCTTCAGTATTCTCCTGTTTCTTCAAATGCCCCTTGCAGGCATTCAACAGCATACTTTATCCCTGAGGTAACCACGCTGGCTCACCATGTCTGTTGTATTTCTGTTTAAGTATTTTCTCAGTTTCATGCACTCGTGTTCGCCACATGCTAGTTCTGGGGTCTCCTCTGTTCTTTATCTTTCTGGAGAGTTTTCCACTTCTTCATCCAGCTCACGTGTGCAATGCTGCACAGGAGCCTTGTGGATTTCTCTCTGTGTAAAGCCTTCCTTCCCTTTCAGTATCCATCTGCCTCGCTTTCACCCAGCGTATACTGATGCCTCAGGCGAGGAATCCCATCTTCAGCACAGTGCAATTGCTAAAGGATTGTTGCATTGTGCCATTTTTCATCTTGTATTCTTTCAGCATTTGCCCACCCAGCGCTCGATACTAGAGAGGAGGGCAGCCTTATGGAAATGTAGACGTATATCCAGCCTGGCCAGGCTCTGCACAGTAGCCTGGCATGAGTGCCTGGAATTAAGTGATGCAGCTCCTCTGCATACCAAATGAGAGCGACACTTAGGATCCACCTCTTGGCAGTAACTAGCATGGCTCATCTCGGGTAACTCCCTACCTCCCTATGCAAGTCAGAAGTAGGAAGAGCTCCTTTATTCTTCTCTGATACCGCCTGAGCAGGAGGCAGCCAGCCAGGCTGACTTTTCTGTCATGACTTCGGAGAGAGACCGGCAACTGGGCAGCTTAACTGTCTTTAATAAGGAGGATTTTGAAGAAGACTGGGTTAAAGTGGCCAGTGGAGGCTTTGGGCATGTGTACCAAGTCAAGCACAAGAGGTGGAGAACAGTTTATGCAGTGAAGTGCTCCCCGTATCTGCTGCAGGACACCAGCGTGGAGAGGTAACTGCGGTCTCTTCTAGCTCAGCAGTTCAAACTGTCAATTAGAGCCATCTATGGTGAATTGGTGCTAAAACTCTGAAGGAAATGTTCACATGGCTTCTTCTCCCTGGGAAGTCAAGTTTTTGGTTCCCAAAGGGAGTGGAAAAACCACTACTGATCTGGACGTTTGCCTCTCTTTCTTTCGTGTGTGTGTGTGTGTGTGTGTGTGTGTGCGTGTGCAGGTGGGAAAAGAACACCTACTCGGAACAGTTAGTGTTGAAATCTGGAGGCTGAAGTAGGCATCTTAAACTAAACATGGGCACGTGGATAAAAGCAGCCTGATTACTTATTTGCAGCTTTCACTGGACATTGGGACTAATGGGTATCTATTAAACTAAATTAGTCACTAAAATCACCGGATTTAAAGCTGAGGGACAGAGAATTTCCAGCTGGTTTTGCTGGCCTCACAAAGCACTCTGCTCCCTCACTTACCCTCCAGACATGTTCTTTTCTCTTGATGGTGCATCTGCACCTTCAGTTTACTTTTTGCTGTGTCTCTCACCTGCAGAGACTTCTCTGCTGACTACCTTGGGTCTGGAGATAGAACAAAGCCAGGTAATTGCAACTACTGCCAATACCACATACAATATAGGCAATCCTGATCTAAAAACTGAGTCAATTAAGTTACTTATTCTCAAATTTTATTCTGTTCAAGTTGGAAGGATCCTGCCTAGTTAAAAATCACATGCTTGTATGACTTCTTGTCATGTTACTGACAACAACTGAGATGGTTCAGTTTGAGCAGTGACTGTCCTCTTTCGTTTGCACTGCTTATGCTCTTCAGGTACTACGTTTGCATTTCATTTTCTTTTGGGGAAAAAAAAAATGAGTCAAGTTAATCAGTTTTACTTCTGCATATATTAATTCTAGTAAATTTATTCATATGGCTTTCATGGATTATATCAACTCCTAGTGTACACTCCAGAAGAATGGTTGAATGTGAACAGAAACATTCATGGGTGTTTTTTTGTTGTTGTTGTTGTTGTTTTTAAAAACAACATTTCTGCAATCACCAGGATTTGAAAACCTAAATCTGAAAATCTGAGTTTGGGAAAAATGTCTAACAATTCATGTGCCTTTAATAGTTACTGTACTGATGTCCTAGGGACTGAAGTTGCACTATTTTGTCATTAAAATAACTTTGCACTCCAACATAGTGTTATAAAAGGCTTTCCTACCCCTTACATATATCTAAACAGCCTTGAGGCTGCTCTGACTTACATTATGCTTTTCAGTAACCCCTGTGAGTTCTGGATTACAAGACAAGACCGTGCTGTCCTGCACTATGGCCGTGCCCAAAATCCTTCCTTTCTGGGGGGGGTGTAAGAAGGGCCAGCACTGGTCCTGTAGTGTTGTGCATCTGGGGTGTATGGTTCAATGGCTGTTTCTACTTGCTTTAGAATGTTTCCACATTTGTGAGAGGCAGACCTTCAGTGTGCAGTTTGTCTAATGCACACATACCCACAGAAAACATCTTTGAGTGCATTGCATATGAATCTGTCATGAGCCTTTTCGTGCGTATTATAAAATGGTTCTGGTTATCTGTCAGCACTAAGTACAAGCCCCAAATGCAAAACTGAAAGTTTCCAGGCCATTCAGTGGTTTGAAAAAAGCACAGCAGCACAGATGGCTGGTAAGGGGGCCAAAGGAGGCAAAAGTTTCAGAGGAGCTTTTAAAAGTCCTTAGCACTCCTGTCTCTGGGCTTGTAAAAACAATGTGTCTCGTCAGTAGCTATGAATGGAGACAATGGTGTGGTGACTTCCATCTGCTCGCATTCGTGATGCGTAACCAACTGCTTTGCACTGTTCCTTCAAAATGATGGGGCAAATTGACAGCCAGTTTATTAACCTTGGATGGTTTTGCTTGTCAGGAGAAAACAGGAGATGGATTTTGTGGGATGATGGAAGACATCCCTGTGGGCACATGAAAGCAAGGAGGGCAGGTACTCAGTGAATGCCACTGAATCTATGTATCACCTGAGAGAAGGAAAGAGAGTGGGTGGAAGATGGCTCTCGCCTCAACTTCTGTCAGCTGCAGAGGCTCATAGTTCGCAGGTCTGCTGAGGCTGAGGAGAGAAAAAAAAAATCACAGGGAATCCACAGAAAAGAAAATACAGCCACAGATGCAGCCACAGTATTTCCCAGAGGGTTGAAACACTCAGATTCTTATATGGGAATCACTTTGGGGCTCTTGCTTTTCTCCCTTACAAGCCTCATTTCTTGGGGCTCCCTTTGCTTGTCCAACATCCACCTTCTTGCTGTACCTTCTCACGTATCTGTGCTAATGGTGCAAATGCCTCCCCCTGGGCTAATCTCACTCCCTCTGTCACTTCCCACAATCCTGATCCACCACAGGATCCAGCACAACCTTCTGTGCAGGTCAGCTCCCACCAGCCCCTGGGGTGCCTGGGAGGGAGGCACACAGGGGCTGTGCCCAGAGATTCTGTCCCAGGAAGGGAACCAGAAATCACAGAAGTCGCTTCTATCTCCACACGCATCATTTTCCTGGGAGGGGGAAGAGTCAGTCTATCTGCAACCCTCTACGCTGCAGGTTGCAACTTCTTCCTGTGTTAACCCTTTCTCCTGCAGTAGGAAAGATAATACCTGAGACTCCTCAATACAGAGGTACGTTTTACTGTGGGGAGCCTGCTAGAGGAAGTCTGGCAGAAGGATTTGCTTAGCTGAACTATGTTTAGAGCTATTAGTGGCCTGGCGTAATGTTGCAAGCTCAGATTCATTCCCAGGGTGCTCTTTTTAAATGCAGTTTTGGCACTTTACTGCTTGGCTGCTGTCAGCATGCTCTGGGCATCCCAACTCGTTCAGCAGGTTGGGAAATGTAAAGATTTAGTGAAACAGGTCTGCCAAAACTGGCAACAATGGACAGACATGTCTAGACTCCCTCTGGGACCAGATTCACCATGCTCACGGACAGAAAGCTGCAGGCAGAGGCATAGGCATAGGCATAGGTATGCCAAGCCTCCATGTACTCAAGCTCAGTACGTTAGTGTGTCTGCCAGCAAGCAGTGTGCAGGCTGTCACTGAGGCTACCCTGTGGACTTGTGGTGTATGAAAAAGGCATGGCTCACCATGTGTCCTGGTTTCAGCTGGGATAGAGTTAATTGTCTTCCTAGTAGCTGGTACAGTGCTATGTTTTTGAGCTAGGTATGAGAAGAATGTTGATAACACTGGCGTTTTCAGCTGTTGCTAAGTAATGTTTAGTCTAAAGTCAAGGATTTTTCAGCTTCTCATGCCCAGCCAGCGAGAAAGCTGGAGGGGCACAAGAAGTTGGGATGGGACACAGCCGGGGCAGCTGACCCAAAGTGGCCAACAGGGTATTCCATACCATGTGATGTCACATCTAGTATATAAACTGGGGGGAGTGGGGGCGGGGGGATCGCCGCTCGGGGACTAATGGGGCGTCGATTGGCGGGTGGTGAGCAATTGCACTGTGCATCATTTGTATATTCCAATCCTTTTATCATTACTGCTGTCACTTTATTAGTGTTATCATTATCGTTATTGGTTTTTTTCTATTCTATTAAACTGTTCTTATCTCAACCCACGAGTTTTACTTCTTTTCCTGATTTTCTCCCCCATCTCACTGGGTGGGGGGGAGTGAGTGAGCAGCTGTGTGGTGCTTAGGTGCTGGCTGGGGTTAAACCACGACACCATGCTGTGCCTGCTCCCGACATCATGCTTTCAGGAGCATCCCTTGGGAATTTCACCACAGTGTGAAAACGAGCACGTGGACAAGGCTTTCTGTGATCACTGAAGGTCTTCTAAGAGCTGGACTAAGATGGAAGTTTTGATCTCTTTCTCTAGGAGCCTGGTGGTTGAATTTGCCCAAACAATCCTCGGCTCATTTTGAAAAGTCATAACACCTTGTATGTTAGATTTTAGTCTGCAAAAGATCATGATGTGGTTGCATTATCACCAGTTCAAGGGGCAAATTGGAATGAATCTTTTTGGGGTAGGCAGGGCTGCTTGGAAAGGCTAGATACCACTAACCTACTATACCATAACTTAGCTCGTGAATCGACTGATACCATTTCTTGGTTCCACGTTTTTTGTTTTGTTTGTTTTGTGTTTTTTTTTCCCCCCAGGACCAGTATGAACTGTCTAATGGAAGAGGCAACCAAGATGGAGAAAATAAAATTCCAGCACATTGTCACTATCTATGGGGTCTGCAACAGCCCTTTGGGGATAGTGATGGAATATATGGCGAGAGGGTCCTTGGAGAAAATTCTTCCCACTCACAAAATGTCATGGCAGCTCAAATTCCGGGTTATCCATGAGATGAGCTTGGCTATGAATTTCCTGCATAGCATGACACCTCCTTTGCTGCACTTAGATCTAAAACCAGGGAACATTCTCCTAGATGGGAATATGCATGTCAAGGTATGACCTTAATGCTGTGTTTGTAGGGACAGGTTATTTCTCAAATATGAGAAAGGTTATTTTTGCCAAATGAGTCCAGAATCCTAGTAAGTTAGGTTCTTCAGGAACACTCAATGAAAGATTGACTGGTGGGGCCTATAAGAAGCAGCTGGTAAACAAAGTACCTCCAGATCGTACAGGCAATCTGTGCCAGAACTGGGAACTGAAGGCTCCAACTTAGGAGGAAATGCTGATCTGCTGGACTCACTGAAAAGCACTGACTGCAATTTTATCAGGATTTTATCAAGTTTCAGCTGCTAGGCACCTCCTCATATCCCTGATCATGAAGGATGGAGGTATCTCCCAGCTAATATAAGGAGGGGTGAGATTGTGAGCATTATGGGGGAGGCTCTCATTTTTTCTGCTTGCAGATCTCGGACTTCGGGCTGTCGAAATGGATGGAGCAGTCTAGCCGAATGCAATATATTGAAAGCTCTGCTTTGAGAGGCACTTTGAGCTACATCCCCCCAGAAATGTTTCTCCAGAACAGCAAGCCCCCAGGAATCAAATATGATGTGTACAGGTAAGGGCTGCCTTTCCGTTCAGAGGTCACACAGGGTTGCCACCTAGCTCTTACACAGAACGAGAGAGACTGGCACATTGCCTCGTTTTGTTTATATTCTGGCTCTCTGCCTTCCATAATGGCCTCGGTGGGGAACACACTGGGACTGATGTGTTACTCCAACCTCAATGGTGGGGAGTGAGGGGGAGTGGGATTATCTGTGGATAATCATCTGTTTCTTACCAGATGCACCTCTGTGCAGCACTGATCCCATGGGAGCTGCAGACGTAGACTTACTGCCTTAGGTTCCATCGTAGCCTGTTAGGTTGCTGGAAGTTGTTATAGAAAAGGAGTAAGATTAGAGCACAGGACAGACAGTGTCTGCTCTTTCATAGCAGTTGCTGCTTAGGTTAATTTTGATTTTAAAGCAACTGTAATATTGCTTGTCTTCTTTGGTATTCAGCTTCATTTTGGTCAGTAACAGGTGGAGAAAAGATTTCAACTTTATTTTTTTCCTTTTGGCCGAAGTGCTTTGCAGCCCACTTACACAAGCTACATATATACATTCTGGAAATTCATCAGTTCCTTACCCACTACACTACACAGTAACCCAAGACAAGAACCAAAGGAGGATTTGCATGGCCGCATGAACTTGCAATAGTCAGGGGCTCTAAAACCCAATGTGAATAAAGTGAAAAATAAGCACTGAGAGCCTGACTTTTACAGGAAATGCTCTAAATCCCTCATTCACTACACCAACCCTTTTGCTGAGGCATCAGAGATGTATGTGATAATTCATAAGATCTTGTCCTTTTCGTGTGGGGGATGAAATCCTTCTATCCTGAAGAATATCTTTCCTAATTTTCCCATTTCTCAAGAAGATGAAAGCAATAAGTGAATTTTATGTTCTTGTACATATGGGAGTGATTGCTCATGATCTCATTGCCTGCAGCTTTGGAATTGTCATTTGGGAGATACTTATGCAGAAGAAACCTTATGCAGGTAAATATGAACACTTCTTACATGCTCTGCACTTATTAAATGTTTATTACAGTCACCTTCACAGAGATAAAGCCTAGTGCACATTGCTTTTTTTCAGGAGCCAACATGATGGCCATTATAGTCAAGGTTGCAGCAGGAAAGAGGCCCTGCCTAGAACCCATCAGTGATGACTGGCCAGGGGAATGCCAGCAGATGGTTGACTTGATGAAGAGGTGTTGGGACCAAGACCCCAAGCAAAGACCAAGCTTTACAGGTGTAGTAGCTGATTGTGATATGGATTAGCCAAGGGTTAGCTGCAGGGATTAACAAGTGAGGGATAAGCTTGCATATAACTCTTTGCCAGTTAAATCGCATGTTGCCTTGGAAATGCTTGGTACCCATTTGCTGTCAACACATCCTCTTTCTCCCTCTTTCCTTCCTCCCCACATGGAGGATACAGGAAGACTTCCACAACCTTGGGTACTGACTGATTTCTGAACATCTGGGTAGTCTGCACAGCTAACAGTCTTTTTGCTCTGGTAGATATCCCTGTAGAAACAGACATGCTGCTGTCACTGATACAAAGCCTTGTAGTAGATCCAGAGAACGAGCGCCTTGTTAGGAAGATGTCCCACAAGCCTGCCATCTCTGGGAACCAGCAGGTGAGGAAGGCTTCCCAGTACCACTCAGGAAATTCCACTGAGTCCTTTCCCTGTTCTTACCAGTTCTTGAGAACGTGTTTCCTCTCTCATCACTGTTTTTCATCAGACAAGGGCACCTCAGCAACCTTTGCACAGTGTGTTTGGATAGGTTGTACATCTGTAATTCATTTATGGGGACAGGAAACTTGCAAATAAATTTAGAAAGCTGGCCAGTGTGCTAAATGACAGACAGTCCGAGAGGAAGACCCTTTTTTCTATCTGCTCAGATGAAGTGGGTTTATCATGTAGGCCTCAGTCATTAAAAGAAGCTCAGGCAGACACAGAATCACGGGGCTTCTGCTCATAGCACTGGCATATGCATTCAGATGACCATTTTCCCGCTCCATGGAACTGAAGACATTCCAGTTGAAACAACTCTCATGGAAGAAAAAAAGTTTTAAATCCCTGTGTTTCTCTAAGAAAAAAAATCAGGTTTCAGGATAGTCCTAATTTTAGCCCAGCTACTGGAGTGTAATTGTGCCTAGAAGTCAGCTTCATACAGGCAGAAGTAGCAGTTGAGAACTATTGCTATTTTGAGGTTTTGCCTAGTTGTGCAGTCAGCAAGAAATGAGATGCCTGAGTATAGAGGATTGAGGAAGTGGGGGTGTTTGGATTCACTATGCAACAGGGAAAATGACTAGCTGGGATGCTGCCATGGGCACGTGCTGCAGTAAAGAAGTAGAATATATGTATGTTTGGGAGCAAAGTAGTAAGAGGAGGCAAGTCTCATTGATATCCAGAGATCATTTTCAGGGTCCCGCATTCATGTTAGCATCATGATTTGCTCTGCTGAGTTTTGGACACAATAACAAGATTGGGTAAAAACCACTCGAATGATAATACAAAATTCTAGAGCAGTAGCAAAGAACTATGTCCAAACCTTATAGAATGCAAATAAACAACTTTGTCTTACGGCTTTTTCTTTTCCCCTTCCTGAAAACGAGAGTGACAAAGAAGAGTTCACCTTCCCCAGAGTCACCAGAAGTGGTGGTAAGTAGGGGACTTTCTTTATAATTCAAAAATAAAGAAGGGGAAACCTACAAAAAATAGACTATTTCCTCGCTCTCTGGTGATATGGATGTGGCTCAAGAAAGTTTTCCATGTGGGTGACTTTTCTTTTTAAGTTAAGGAAAATTAACTATACAGGAAATAGCAGATATAGTTCCTGTGAGGGAGAGGTCAAATGTCTCACTGCTTTCTAAAAGACTGCATGTAGCAGACTTGCCTCATTTCATATTCCCTATCTCTAAAAATGACTTTTATTTCATTTCATACTATGAAGATTCACGTGCTCTCCCTCCCATCTTGTGCACACCAAGCTATTTCACTTGGTCTTACTCTCTTTCTCCTGTTTTGTTTCCCTTGCCTTTAGAAACTGATAATCAGGAGGTTCGTATCCCACCTTCTTACAGTGAGGTTGAAAGTCCAGAGGACATCCTGTCTGAGGAAATCTTTAGAGTCCATGAAAATGGCCTCACATTACTTCACCTTATGGTGATCCAGGGAAATGTGGAAAAGGTGAAGTTTCTCCTGAGCTGTAAAGCCAATGTGAACAGCCAGGTAGTCTGTGGCTACACCCCGCTCATTATGGCTGTTCAGAAGAGGTCGCCAGAGATCTGCTCAGTTCTGATAGAGCATGATGCAGACATCAATATGCCTGATGACGATGGCTGGACACCTCTTCACTTTGCTGCTCAGAATGGGGATGATAGAATTGTACGCCTCTTGCTGGACCACCAGGCACAGGTAAATGCTCAAGAGCATGATGGGTGGACCCCTCTGCACTTGGCATCACAGAACAACTTTGAGAATGTGGCCCGAGTACTGCTATCTCGCCAGGCTGACTCCAATACCCAGGAGGTTGATGGGAAAACTGCCCTCCATGTGGCAGCTTGCTTTGGACATGTGAGTTTGGTGAAACTGCTTGCCAGTCAAGGAGCAGACCTGGAGAAAAAACAGAAGAACCATAGAACCCCACTTCATGTTGCTGTGGAGAGGGGGAAGTTCAGGGTAGTCCATTATTTGCTGAAGAATGGGACCTCTGTCAACAGCCTGGATCAAAATCATTACAGTGCCCTGCACCTGGCTGTGGTGAGAGGGAAGTACCTCATCTGTGAGAAGCTCATCAAATACGGAGCCAATGTGGAGCTGAGGACAGACAAAGGTTGGACTCCCCTGCACCTGGCTTCTTTCAAAGGACACATTGAAATCATCCACCTGCTAAAAGATAGCCATGCCAGACTGAATGCCAAAGGAAGCATGGACTGGACACCACTTCACTTGGCTACTCGCTACAGTGATGAGCCGGTAGTCTGTGAGCTATTGAGATGTGGGGCAGATCCCAACATTGCTGAGAAGTCAGAGTGGGCCCCCCTCCATTTTGCAGTCCAGCGGGGCTCCTTTCTGACTGTCATCAATCTTCTGGAGTGCAAGGCAGATGTCAATGCTAAGAACAAAGTGGGTTGGACACCCTTGCACCTTGCTGTCCTCAAGGGCAATATGGCCATTATAAAGACCTTGATTAAGGCTGGTGCTCTGCTTGACGTGGAAGATATCACTGGCTGTACAGCCCTCCAGTTGGCAATTAGACATCAGAGAGAAAACATCATTACGCTGCTTCAAGGCAAGGACTCGCTGGTAAATAAATCAGGGAATAGGACTCTGGTGAATGATGCTAAGATTTCAAGACCCAAATTTGTTCCAGGAAGGACAGATTTGTAGATTCATCAAGTGTGGTATTTGAGACTTGCATTTTCCAATAACAAGTGCTATGCCTTAAACCACCATATCCTGTCACCTGGTGATTACAAGAAAATACTTTTTTTTTTTTCTTTTTTAAATGGAAGTTTCTAAGCATGAGCCCTAAAAGAGTAAAAGAAAATGGAGCTGCAGAAGGAAGCTGACAAGTTATTTTCCAGAGACTGACCAAGCTTGTAGAACATTTTGGCTTGGTGATGCTGGCTTTAGGCAGTGCTTTCCTGTTTTAATACTTACAGTGCAGGGATGGACATGGGTATATGTACTCCCTTTTCATATGGGCAATGCTGAAACTGTGCATAGCAACCCATATATACATGTCTTCCACAGATTTTATCGGGTTTATTCCATGTTTTCCTACAGAGAAAATTGGTGTAAAATGGCCTTGGCACAGGTGGGAATTGAATCATGAGATTCTCACCTGCTGCTGGAAATAGACACTAAGCATATGGTACAGCAATGTGTCAGATTTTCTGACATCTCATTTTTGTAACAAGAATAAAATAAAACAAGGAAGGAAGAAAAATCACTAGTAGAAAGTATTTAAATGTATGCAACACAGAGAAAAAGAAATTCCAGAATAATTCCACTCCATCCCTTCAGAACAAAAGAGCCAAGAGCTATTTTCCTAAGCATTCAAATTACTTACTGACCACCTCCACACTTCAGACTTTAAACACTGAGGTTGCCATTAGAAAGATGGCTTTAAGGATAAGCCAAAAAGTGAGTGCAGTTCTGAAACCTGTTCCCTGCCATGAGGGCTATGAATAACCTCCAGTCTTAACTACAAAATGCTGCTGTGGGAGTTTCATAGAATGGTTGAAAGAGTTCCTCAGAAAAGTGGTATCTAATTTGGGTTAGCCTCTTTTTGTATTACCTTAAAAGGCTAGTCTCTAAGAGCCCTTGTGTAGTCATTGAGGAGATGGCATCTTCTGGAAAGCAGTGCTGGATCTATTGCCTAGATTCAACCTTTTCTGCTGAAAATATGTATGCCTCTGAGTATGTTTCTGTGGATGAGTAGAACAGCTTTGTGACAAATGCATCCTATTTTTATGTCTGGCCCTATCTGTGGGAGTTGTTTTTAGAGTTGAAGAATCAGGGAAATTGCTCAACACTAAGTTAGGTAGCAGTGTAGGTCACTCAGTATGCTGGCTGGAGAGCAAAGGAGGCATTTTAGCCCCAAAGTAGTCATCACTTAACAGTTGATACACAAGAGAACTGGCTATTTTCAGGTCAAGGTTTAAGTCATGTCTCTGCTGGGAAATAATTCTTGATCTCTATCAGGAAGATGTTCTAGAGCTTCATTACTTCTCTGGAGAACATAACCGTCTTCATGGATTTGATTCTTTTGCCACCGTAAGTAGCACTTGTATGCAGCTTATGATAATCCTACCATGATTTGCTAAGCACTTCCAAAATGTGCCTGGGATGATGACTTTCTTTCATCATCTTAGCTGGAAAGATGCTGCAATGTAAACAAATAATCCACAGCTCTGCAGGGGAGAAGATGCATCTTTCCTGATGGACATTATTAGCTGGGAGTCATTACTTTAGCAAGTGTTGCTTTTTATGCTTTATAGATGGTGAAAGAGAAAAGTCTATTTGTGCATGCAACGCACTTCAGGTCCCAGCAAGCAAGCTAAAGCAATTAACACAAACATGTAATTTGCTTCCTACAGTGAGAGAATGGTGGGCTTCAGACAAATAGGCTTACTAGGTCTGAACAGACAGCTGTTAAAGCTCCAATAGCTGTGCTTGGGCTGAAAAGAAATATACCTGTTCTGGAGACCTTCTCCTCTAGTTGAATGTCAGTAATTGTTCTTGTTTGCTCTGCTGGTATTCCAGTGTCGTCTTTAGTGTTTTAGCCATGCAGAAATGTTGTACTGGTTCTTTACCTCGTGCGAACGAGGGTGAATGGCATATGAAAGGGAGTTTCTTTTCAGCTCTGGCCAACAACTAGAATTGCTCTGGTACCAGCAGGTTCTGTTCAGTGGCTTCCTCTAGGCTTGGTGTGTCTAACAAATGCTTGTTGTCCAGGAAAAGCTGGCAGTTGTTTGATCAGGACAAAGAACATCAGGTTTAAAATGCTCTATTGAGAACTAAGCTATATTGTGATGTGTGAGTCATAACTATTTTTCATTGTTCGATACAGCATGCTTTTCCTTAGTTTAGTTTTAACCCACTGAAGCTCTCTGGACTATGCTAAATAAAAATCAGGAAGGATGATTGTAATGACAATGCCTGCTATTAAAAATTTCTTAGTCACTTCTCCTGCATTTGTTTTCCTTTTGACATTTGACCAGTTGAGCATGTCATGAGGATATTATTATAAACTGGGTAGAGATGGGGGCAGCCTGCATCCCCAAGGGCAGGCTATGGGCTGCTTTTCTGTGGGAGAGATTGGATCAGCTGCAACTCTGGAGAACTGCAAATGTGGGAGCAACATGCTTTCCTGAACCACAAAGGCAGGAAGCTGCCCGGTTTACTCTCCCCTCCTATTGCAGGGCATAGAAGTCTTTGGCTTCCAGGCTTGCCTCCTGCTTCAATGGGGGGTCTGCTACCCTGCCTTCCACAGTGGGAATACAATTAGTATCTGCACAATATGGCCTTGCAATTATCTGCCTTCAGATCTTGAAGGAAGCCTTCCAAATTTTTTGTATGCCAAAAAGGTTTTCTTCTGGCTGTGTACAAGAGATTAACTTCATTACATTTTGAAGGGATATAGTTGATGTTGCTTTTAATGGAACCATTTTCTGTGGGGAAATGGATGATGTTACTTATGGAAAATGGTGAAGTGATTCGTGAAGTGATTCATGAAGTGCTGCCTGATAACATCCAAATCTTGAGAAGGTTAAAAAGCCCAACCTCTACTAACTTCATTTTCATTTTTACATTAACTTAAAATATTAATGTATAATATATTTGAACTCTGTTTTTCAGGATGCTTTGACACCAAAGCAAAACCTTTAGATATTATCTTAAAATGTATTATATTAAAATGATTCATTTTTAGCATTTGCCATTGGTGAAGCAAGGAGCTATGCAGGTTATGAGTTGAAATGCTGGAGGGGTTTTATTTTGCAGGGACCTTAAAAATGCACCTTTTTTTCAACAAAAACAAGCTTGAGGTATTCAGAAATTCCTTGAGAATGGAAATAGTATTTGCCTACCTGCTCATGCTGTCTACCTTCCAGAGTCAGCTTATGATGCAAGTTTTCAAAGGGATGGAGGAGGAAAGGGGACGTGCAGAGCAGCATTAGAGGCTGCTATAATTGAGACGAAGGAACTGCAAGCTTGTACACTTCATATAAAATAGAGTGAACTTTCCATCATCTGTGCTAATATCTCCTCAGTTTTCTTCCTTTCTTTTCCCAGTTGTGTCTCCCTAAAGGACACCTTGTGTAACGTAAAGATTGCATACACATAAGCTGGATTATTTCAGACGACTCCCAGTTTTGTTCTTGTTCATGGATGATGTTAACTTTTGTAAGAATGGAGCACTATGGACAGAGAGAGCATCTGCAGAATTGCCCTTCAGATGATGGGAGGGTGTCACTTGTTCAATACGGTCCCCATTCTTTTTTTTAGCCATTATAGTATTTCCCTGCCAAAGAGCTAAAGCCATCTGTTTAGCTTTGAAGCCTAGCTCTGAAATCCAGAGCTGTTTCCCAGTGTTGGCTGCTAAATGTGCCCTGTCTTCAGTCCAGGGCATGGACACAGGCAGTATTTTGAAAGAGGCTGTTCTGCTGCTAGTGCTTTTTCTTACTCATCAGTTGAAGTGGGAGAGAGGAAGGATAGTGACATCTTTTGCATTAAGTCAGTGCCCAAGGAATTGAGAGGGTAGTTAATTGAAGACTAAATGCCAAGGTCCCAAGTGACTCTCAGAATGCCACACTCCTCCAATGGACCTTTCACACACAGAGGTGCCTGGGTGGGGTTATCCATTTCTCATTCATTAATCAGGGAAAGCCTGCAATTTAATGCACTGAAACTAGTCACAATTATTGAGCTCTGTGAAATGATACAGTTCTTGTTCTGTCTGCTCTCTGTGCTTCTCAGTGCCTTGATACGAGCCTGACATTCAAGATGGTTTTATTACTTGCAGCATGGGGGTAGCAGGACGTGGCTATTTCTGATGGGTTTGTGTCACAGGAGGATGAAAAAGACAATACCTTTGCACACATCTTGCTGAGGTTATAGTTACCTTCTTGGATTCTGTGGCATGCTGAAGGCAAATTGCATTACACATCATCAACAATAGCAACATTGGGAATGGATGTCTAGCTAACACCCCCACACGCATTCTGGGGGAAGATTCTTTCATAGTAACACTTGCAATGGTAATAGTTAAACTTTGCCCCCATAAGGGTGCCCTTCAACACCTCACATTCAGACATTCTCATGAGGTGCCCTAGCTTCATTATTTAAGAGGAGTATTTTGAAACAAGTACATTTGTTGTTTGTTTAACTGCAATTGGGCAGCAGCGAGCTGTCTCCAAAGCTCTCCAGAGAGCATTCAGGGTTGCACAGCAAGCATCTTTTCTCTTAAGTTTGGAAAAATGGGGAGCCTGGGAGATTGGTGGCCCAGCCAGCCTTATAGCTATCAGGCATCTGTTGGGAGGCTCACAGGACATGGCAGACAGGAGAAACCACAGGCCTGGGTTCAAGAGGGAGAGAGAGAAGGAAGAAGCTGCTGAGAAGTTAGCATGGGAGGCCTGTTTTGCTTTGCCTTTGTGTTAAAGATTAAGATGAGCCTAAACTTGACCTGCTGCTGGTGGTGGCTTCTGTGTGGGATGGAGAGGACAGGTGGTTTCTCTGTGGAAAGGCCCCATTAGCACCAGTAGCGCTGACCACAGCAGTGCCTGGGGCTCCGGCAGGGAGAGCAGTACTCAAACCCATGCAGCTGCTGCTGATGCCACGTGCTGTGCTGCAGAAACAGCGCTCCTCATGCTTAGCCTCAAACAGAGGGGTGTTTGTAGCAAATCGGAAGCTTCGCCTCTAATTAAAATGTCATACTTCTCATACTCAAACAGCCTGGAAATCTCTTGCTGAGACCTAAGCTGTTTAGCTGTTGTTAAGCTGTCAAAGGCATAACATTAAAGAAGTATGAGGCATAGACAGATAGCTCTCCCTTGGTGTGACATTTTTACTCCAATATCACTTTGAAGATGTTTTTCTTAGCAGTGATGCTTGAAATTCTGCAAGATGATGGATGTGATTGGCAGCAGGAGTACTTGTCTCCCTGTAGTAGTAAGGTCTTAAAGAAAGAAAAAAAATTCAACAGCCCAAATAACAACCCAGAACCTCAGTGCCAACTGAACTAAGTCCAGGGAGGGGTTTTGTGGTTTGGGGGGTTTTTTTGGTGGAGTTTTTTGTGGTTGGTTTGGTTTGGGTTTTTTTTTAAATGCATGCTCTCAAGGGCTCAAATTTGTGACGGGAACCTCTGGTGTTTATTTTACTCCCTTTAATCTCTAGGTAGCAGATGGGGGGGAGGGGCGGGAAGTGAGGCATGAAGGACTGACTTCTGCCTGCTGTGCACAGTGCATTTTTCCCAGTTTGTCTGCATTGATCACAATTGTTGCTTTCACCGAGTTGTAGAGACATGAGAATTAAAAGCAGCATTGTTCACTTCCCCGTGCCTTATCCATATGTATGCACTTCTTTGCTGATCTCTGTGTATTCCTACATGTGATGGCATTTGTGATAGCTGAGGGGAATAATAGAAAAGCAGTTGGGGAGCATGCTAATGTGATATGGAAAATTAAGGACTTTCAATTTTATATAATTTTTTTTAAAGTATCAGAATATGTTTTTACATATTTGACCTTAAGGTCAGCTAATGTCACGTGATCTTTTCTTGCTTACCCCTCTTCTTGAGAAGTGAAGTTGAAAGGTTTAGGATACCAGAATCCCTCATAAATGCTGAGCAACGACAGGCATTGAAGGTTTTATTATTCAGTAAGGATAGTTTGGGTTTTATTCTTGATGTTTATGTCCAGCTCTGAAAATTCTGCAGCTGAAATATAGAAGGCAGGTTGTATGGGTCTTCAGAAACCTGGGCGCAGCTGTGAGTGCTGAGCTTTTGGAAAACTTCTGGCTTTACTGTACCAGTGACTCCACCAGCTGCTTGTCAGACAGGAACAAAGGCAGATGTTCTCAATTGTCACTTGGTTAAAATGGAAAACTGGGAGGGGGGGAGCGTGGATTTGTTTTTCATACAAGACAGCCTAGATCCTGTTTTGAGGACCTCTGCATGGTAACATAAATGGTAATTATAATAATATCTGTCTTCAGACTCAGGACACCAGTAATCTTGTGATTTGATAAATATTATCCAATAGTGTCAACTAACTGTATTAAATGAGCAGGATGTTAGAAATAGGGAATTAGCCTAGAGTTTATCTTCTCTTTAAAATTTGCAAAGAGAAAACCAAACCAAGAAGTGTCCCATTCAAGTTATGTTCTATTGGAACATTGATAATACAGCATGTGTTGCTTGGTAACCAGTCCCAAGTAAAACAAAGAGGACACTCAGAAGAGTCCTCCCTGGCATAATAATACCTTGCAATTAGGACCAGCACAGAAAGAAAAAGCTATCACAAGGAAGCAGTGCTCAGCTGTACTCTAATCTAGGGAGGATCCTTAAATGGCAATTTCACAACAAAGCATAGGATATTCTTCTGGATTCATTTCTGCTGTGCAGGTTGCTGCATTTGAAACTTTGGTCCTAGAGCTGCTTGCATTTACCTGGTTTGCACAAAGATAATCTGCTCTTGAAATGTTCTGCAAAATGGCAGCTGTGGGCATCGTCCAAAGTAGGAAACGACTGGCTGGAAGACATACTTCAGACACTTAGACCTTTTGTGTACAGCTCTTTCTCTTAACTTTAGCTGTATTGATTCAGCTGGGGAAAGTGAACGTCTCCACTGCTTAATATAATTTGAAATATTTACACAGAAAAAAGAAATCCAATTGCCAATGCAGCAGCTCATTTCTGTCGTCACTCTGACAGAAAAACAAAACTCAGCTCGTATGTCATAGAATGTTCTCTAGAAGAGCTTAATTAAATTTATAATGAAAATAACAGGGGATTGAGAAGACACAAGGGAAATACATTCCTCTTGCAGAGCATTACAGAGGTGATAAAAGGAATGTGCAGAGAAAATTACCTGTTTGCTGCTCAGTTTCTATAGAAATTAAATGAGTCTTTACAAACTCTGGAAAACAGCCTCCACTTTGTGACTGTGCAACTTGCAGCTTGTTATTTCTAAAATTAATCATAGGTCTCCATCCCCCCCCTTTTTCCCTTGTTCAAATACATTTTAGTCTTTTGTCCCTGCGGATAAATATACTGATGATTGTATCACGTTCTTAACCTAGAACTGCCAACGCTGACAGCCAAGGCAGAACATGTCAGCAGTGTCTTTTGAGGGGAGCAGTAACAGGACATAAATCTTCTAAACAGCTCATTTAAGTGCACCATTTAGACTCTTCAAAAGATCAAAATTGTTGACCCTTAGGCCTCACAAAAATAATGTCTTTAAGGTATCCAAAGTTGCTTTGGTGAACAGAGTAGTGTTCCTCACATTGCCACTGATGGTGTTCGGGAAGGCAAGTGTAAGTGCTTCTCCGAGATGTTTCTTCTCTCATTAACATTAGCAATGTCTCTCTGGTGAGTCTTGAGTGGAGTGAAAGGACTGCCTGTAGCCTTGGACTGCAAGGATAGCTCTGAGCATTGCCTACAGTATTCCAAACTCGAAAAGAAAGGCTGAGGGTCATGCTGTGGGTCCTTGCTTGCCCGTGTTAGGGGCATTTGTACAGCACTTTCAGCAGTGGATTGTCGGCACTCTAAGTTTACATGTAAAAATAATATAAAATTTCACATTAATCTCCTTGTTCCATGTCTAATTTTCTGCAGTGTTATTTCTTCTATTGCATGGTGGGGGGAGTAGATGAAGCTTTCCCAGTATCTGGAAAAAAGGTGATTGCTGTGATAGGGTTGGGAAGGTCACTTATCTACCAATGTTTGTAAAAGGCACTGAGATCTGTAGATGGAAAGCAGAAAGGAAGTGCGAGGTTTTATTTTGCATGAGCCCTATGTAGGCCAAACTTACCCTGGCTCTCTTTGGACCTGTGGTCTTGGATCAGAAGTTTCTCTTCTCAATCTGAGAAGTGCCACTGGCAAACAGTGCTGTGCAGCACACAGCTGTCAATGATCTCAAATGGCAGGGCTTCCCACGATGTTGTCATTTTTCATAACAGACCTGACTCAAAAGCAACATCTGCCTCTTGCTCTGAGACTGAGACTGGAGGTTAGTTTGTTAGAGTTTCAGTTTGGTTTGGGTATGGAGCTGGTGAGGTGGGTGAATCTTCTATGACTGAGCTGTTGCTTTTTCCTACCAGTCACGGTTGATCTGGAGGAGAAATTTCAAGCAGCCTAATGCCTAGAAGCATTTGGATCCAGGGCTTTAGCTGGCAGAATAATGTAGTTCTGTAACCCTCCAGTTTGGGTGAAACTTGAAAAAGGGAAGGGAGACAGTGTCTACTGCTGAACAGCCCTGGATTACCCAGTAAGTCTGTATGCAAAGTCTGTGGGCAAATGAATAGAGAATTTGCTAAATACTTTGCTTGTATTTGGTTGTGAAACATAACCATGAGTGGCTTCCTTCTGTAATAGGCATTTCATGTCAGGGAATTCTACAGAGTGTTTAGTCCTTGCCTTCTGATGGGATGACTCGGAAGTGCTACCCAGACCATCCCCACGTCATGTAGCAATTCCAGCCAGCATGAACCATGGGGATAGTTTCAAATCAATTGCTCTTCAAAAACTTCTCTTTCTTTGTTGCTCGAATGTTTCTGGAAATGAAACATCTTACAGAGTAAAGGAACAATGTTCAGCTCACATTAGTTTTGTGCATGGTGTAAAAAGGTTTTAACATAGCTGAAACCTGGGGTTTCTGTGATTTGTACTTTTGAAACTGAAAACCAAATTAAAGCTAGGCAGACTGAATCTCTGTTATCTGGCATCTCACAGAGTTATAGACCTGCATGTGTAATTGGTGTAATTCATTACTAATTTGATTTCATGGTGGTTTTCATTTAGTCAGCACTATGCATGGTAGAAGATGATGGAGAATCAGTTCTAGAGGTGACTGGGTTCTCAGGCAATTTCAGATGCCTTTAGTTAATGAAACCCTTGATGCTAACATATGGGGAGGGGGGAGTGCTTTTAAGATATTTCTATATGGATCTGGTTAGGAGACTAATCACAGCAACTTTTACTAGTTTTTAAAAAAAAAAAAATACACCACCAGTATGATACTTGGGTTTTTTCATATTGCTTTACTACTGCCCTTTGCATTGGGTCGAAGGCAGCACTGATCTGATTCCTGTGTGCACTTTCTGAAGCCACCCCATGCTCTATTAATTCACTGTCTGTGAACTGTAATTTGGGCATACCGAACCAGCTGTCTGCATTCAATTTCCACTGCTTCTGTCCAAGAGATCCATGGAGGAATGGTCAGGGTGTGACTTTTAACACATACAGTTCTCAACAAACACCACACAAATAAATTCTGTAAAGAGTAAATATATCAACAGAACCAAGGAACGCATCTCACATTCTTACCGGAGGGGTAAAAGCTAGGACTGTTATTGAGTCTTAAGTGCTGTCTGCTTTCTTAGGGCTGTATCTGACTATAAACAATTTTTCACTTGAGAAATTTACAACCTAACTAGCAGAAAGTGAGCAAGTGGAGATTTGTCATGTGTAGCATGGAGCAATAAAATTTCTGATGAAAAATTTCTTTGCAGGAGAGATAGTTTTGTCATGATCAAAACGCTTTGTGGACATTTCCATTAAAAGTTTAGGTCTTCTGTAGGGGACTCTTTACAGTAAAATGTTTTAGAATGAAATCTTTCAGTTTGCATTTACATTTTGCATTGAGAAAACATCAAATATTTTTGTTTCAATACTACTGGATTCAAAATAATTCTCAATGTAAATTGACAGTGCTCTGGCATTTTTCTGATCTGAAATGAAAGCAAATATCACAACTGGAATTTCTTCTGGCTGGCCAGAATTGGTCTCTGAGGTCTTTTTGACAGAAGTGCGATAGGGCAGCTATGAATCTTGTGGGACAGCAGGATTGGTCGTAAGGCTTATTCTGGGGAAAAGAGGAAGTGGCATATCGTTTATGAAGAGGGATCACCAGAATGGACTTGTCTCTCACTGATTCTGCATCCTTGCAATATTTGAATTTCTTCCAGAAGAGAGCTGTAGGAAGTATCTGGCTTGAGGAGGGTTAATTTTAATTTATGAATAGCATGCACCAAGAGATAAGTCTCGTGATCCTCCTAGGAACAGGGTTAGAGGAAAGGATGGGGAAGTCATTGCTATTATCTTGTCCCCTCTCCAAAACTGGGGTAAAAAATTGCATAAGGGACTGTTCCCCAAACTAAGGACTACCGTCACTCAGAAGTACATGATTTATGGTTCTCTAGAAGTTCTGCAATTTATCCCTCCTAATTCACTGATCAAAATGGCTCTTTGGGAAATAGCATTAAAAGAAAAAAGGCAGTCTTTAATACAGAGAAACAGAGTCCTTCTGGGGAAAAAAAATCCCAATAGATCTCGCTGCAGCAGATATCTGTTCATCTTCTGCTGGCCTTTGGAATTTCTCTTACTGTTTTTGTTATTGATACCTGTGACGGATTAGTCTCCACAGTGGAGAGCAGATGCTGAAGTCCCCTTGTGCTGGATGCTGAACGGTGCTGGGCACCTGCACAGCAGGTAGCAGTGCTTCTTGCCCTGAGGCAACTTTGGTCTAAACAGACAACACATTAAAAGTATTGGAGAAGGGAAGATCAATTGTTCCTGCTAGGAGGAGAAACTGCTCATATGAAGAAGGCATTTTTCTTTGGCTGTCCTTTTTATTTACAGCTGTATCAATCAGTTGCTCCTTTCTTTTAGCCTGAAAGAAAAGTGCATAGTTTGGTATTCACTGCAGTCCTGGAAAGTTCAGAGCCAGAATTTACCTAATAGGTGGCACTTTGCAACAGCTAGAGTGAAATCTCTAGGATTTCAAGGCTTTCCAACTTTTTAATCCAGGTCCACCCCTAGGAAACTGTCTTCCCAACATCCCATCATCATCTTGTGTTTCATTTGCAAAGCCATGCATAAGGAAAGACAGAAGAATGGAAGGATGTCAGTGTTTCTGGCCCTTCAGATCATTCAGTTTTACTGCAGAGTCTGGTAGGAGGATGGTCCAGAGTGGGAGAGGGTGAGGGAAAGAAAAAAAACTTTCCCCCAATAACAGATTATCTGCATAAATTCAATGTAGGCAGGTGGATGTCATGCTCTGGGAAGGAATCAAAGAGTTCTAGTCTTTTCTTAGCACGAATTTCTCCAAGGTATTACCTGCATGCCCAGTCACATCTCACTTGCAGAATGATCTCTTCTATTGGTATGAATCTGGTCATAAGATCATATGGTCATAGTATTGCCAAAAAACTCGGAATAAAGAACTTATCAACACCAATTTAGTGTAGATAAGCAGACACTTCTTTATTGACGGCCGGGTGCGCGGGTGAGTCCTCTCACGAACCACGCACACCTGAACACCAAAATCATACACCTTATATTGAACTTATTCATACATATTCATTAGGTTTCTGAGAAATGTTATGCATATTCATTAGATTTCTGGGAAGTTATTAGCATATGTAAATGTCCTTTACGCAGGCGCATTGAAGGTCTCTGGTGGTCTTCTAGAGTCCTCTGGTGGTCTTTCATAGTCTTCCTCACTTGTCCGCTTCTTGACCTTCTTTAGGTGATTCTGCGCAGTTTGGCCCTTGGCAGGTAACTAACTGTTTCTTGGCAGATAACTACAAGTTGCTTCATTTGACTCTTCTCAGTTCCCATTAATTTGAAATTCTGACATCTTATGCATTCTTCTAGGTTATAATATACTCCTACAAATAAACACTATATCCAAATTATCTTAAATCTTAAGCTTGTTATCTAAGTTCTAAATGTTCCTACTAGATGATTTTAACCAATTCCTCCGGCCCTGGTACAGGGCTATACAGAGGATTTCACAGCAGCTGTTGGTTGTTGGTTAAATGTGTAAAATGCAATAGATATATAATTTTTGCTAAAATATTTCTTATAATTCTATATTCCTATTAAAATTGAATATGATTAATTCTAACTAATAACAAATCAATAACAAATCAGTAACAATAGCAGAACATCATTCAAATTGCACCTCCTTTTTGGTATCCCATATGTATGCTGGTAAATGCATGCTACTTTTCTTCTCTATAGTGTCTGTTGCTCTCTTCTTGATTTTAAAAATTACCTTCATTAAAACTCAGACTCTGTAATTTTTGTCCTGTCTCCACCCTGGTGTAAGACCTCAGATCTTTCAGCTGATCCAAATTTGTCTGAGCCTTGACCTTTTCATTCCCTGCTGTCTCCAAATTGCTTGGCATACTTTATCACATAAATGGATCTTCAAAGACTCTGTGTGTGATGCTGCTTTGTGCTTCTACACAGACAGCTTCAAGTTAAGCAGTGTTCAACTTTATAGGCAGTTCTACTGTTTTGCGTACTTTTTTAAAGCAGTGGATTTTCAGAACAGAAACCTTTTGAAGTCACTACTTTCTTCTGGGTGTGTTTCCAGTGTTTGCTTCTCTAAGTGGCCTTCTCTCAGCAGTGGGAACTCTGGAAGGGGGAAGCTCCTGCTTCCCAGTGACTACAATGTCTTTGTTTGGCAGTACTGGAATTATGCAGATATGTGATTAAATTAAAGATTAAATAATCCTACATTTTGGAGGAAAATAGATTTGAATAAATACAGCTTGGAAAAAAGCCCATTTTTAGCAGAAATGCTTGGGTTTTTTCCACGGCCCCTTAGGTGTGGAGAAGCAAGATGTTTCTGACAGCAATGATGTGAATGTAGGAGGGGGTGATTTTAATGTAAGAAGAAATAGTGAATTCTCTGTGTTTCTTTTTATTACAAGGAGGTGGCTGTAGGATCCGCACTGTATCAGACATCAGTATAAGACATGCCTTACTCCCTTCACAGTCTTTTCATGGCCTGGCATAATTAATCCTGCTCTGGCTGCTCTCTTTCCAGACTGTCCAGCACTTATCTGTGCTACTCCCTAGCTTTAGGGAGTATTTTTGTCCTCTTGCTTTGAACTAAAACCATGTATCACCTCAAAAAGCAGCTCTCCACCCAGTTCTATCATTGCATGCAGGTGTGAGCTAACTTCCATTAGAGTAATGGGAAAAAGTGCCTGACTGGGTATCAAGGAGCACTTGCTGTTTTCTCCTACCAGGCATTTCATCCCCAGCAAGTTTAACATCTTTTGATCCTTTCATCAGCTGCTACTTTCCTTTATTCTGGCTTAGAGCACAGCATGAAACCCTTCTCTTCTGCAATTTGCTACTGGCCTAGTTATAACCCCTCTTTCTCTTATTTTGGGAAAAACAAACAAACAAACACCACCCCAAAACCAAACAAACCACAACCCAACAATGATTTTTTTAAAGCTTGACAATACTTTGCGTTGTTATAGCCCCAGAGAGGCCTGAGTTCAACAGCATGGAGGCAGTCTGGCGAGGAGATATCATGGTTCAGACTCTTGCTTTGGCAATTCAGTCCTCCGTTCCTCACACCCTCTCTGGTCTTGCGAAAAGTCTTTTGTTCCCAGACAAGGCCCAGGAAGAGAGATTTATATCCCTACTATAGTGAGCCACATAGGCTACCTCAGGGGTTCAGAACCATAAAGCTGCTTTCCAGCAGAAGCTGCCTTGTGTTTGGGGTGGTCAGCAGCTGATGGAGCTGTGCTTGGGACATTTGCCATATGTAGGGCAAGGACCCTCTGCAAGAGAAGCCCCCAGGCCTAGCCTGCCTCATCAAAAGGAAACAGCTTCTTTTGCACCTCTGACTGGAGCTGGGCTAAAATCCCAGAAATGCTGAAACACCAGAAGAATGTTCCCATTAGAGATACCCTAAGAAAGCCTACCTAGTACAAGAGCTGCCTCATGTGAATGAAGCCAGAGAAGCATCTGTGCTCTTTCTACAGTAAGACCGCTGCATTTGTCAATAAACCTGATCAGTGAGCAGTTAGTGGTGATCACCTAACCTGGTTACTGTTACATCTTGGTAGGATGCATAGTAAAAAGATGAAGCTGCCACCTGGTTCAGTAAAAATGAAGGCCAGGATGAGAGCTGAGAAGACTGATGGGAAAACTGGTGTTAATGGCTGGAGTAGCTAGAAGTATTAAACTGACAGAAGGAGATTGCCTCTCTTGACCTGAATCCAAAAGGCTGATGCAATTGCAGAGTACTGCAGATCTTCCACTTCATTCAGCAAAACTTGTAAATGCTTTTTCTCATGTCTGGGTTGCAGCGTCTCCTGGCCCAGCAAACCCTGCTTGTTGTTTATGCCAAATTCTGGCCTAAAATACACTTTTTGAAGCAGAGGAAAGGAAAATAAAAGGTGGGGGGAACTAACAGAACCCCAAACAAACAAAAAAAACCCCACAACACATCTGACTTGATGTTATGATTTTGGAGAAAGAGGACTCATGTCCCTCGGTTTGAATATGTGTCCTGTTCTGCCTTCAGAATGAGCAGTATGAAATAATGGAAGAAGCAGACTTAGCCATCCCATACAAACCTTCTCTTATGGACTCAATCCATAATAGTTCTCTCCTCTTTGGAGTACTGCTAGCCCAACAGGTTAGCTGACTCAAAACCAGAAGAAATCAAAGATGATGTATTTACTCAAAGTAAATAGCTCTTTTTCTGGCAATGATTGGTGCTACCAAGAGCAGTGTTTTGAATACAGCTGGAATGAACCCTGAGAATGGTATCCTGTCCTCCAGATAAAACCATCCCCAAAACACATTGCTCTAACTTGTCCTTAAAAACCATCAGTTACAGAGATCACTTCCAAGACCAATTCATTCCACTGCACTGGTGTTGCAGTTTAAAATAAAAAAAGTGACCTAGAGTTTATTCTAGGTATTTCTTGCTGTAGTTTAAATAAGGATGTAAACAATTGCACTCAAAAATAAGTCAGTCCCAACTAGAAGTATACAAAACATTATAAATTGTATGTTACCAAGTCCTGGATCATGGGCCCAACTCTCTTGCAGAGGTGATTTACAAATAGAATAAAATCCTACGAGAATAGAATTAATCACATAATGATGTAGAGAGGCAGTTGCTCATTGTATCCGTGTTGAAAAGCTTTGTTCTGTTTGGTTAGCAGGAAAGACTGCTGATGCTTTTATGAGTCACTAAATACTGCTGCGTTTAACAAATTGCTCTGCTTTTGCAAGGACATGATGCAATAGCTTTTCTTTAAATGACTCTCTCAGATTTACCCAATGGAGTTGGAATTTATGGACATGGGTTACCAGACTGGGAGTTTGGGTCTCAGACCTGCAAATGTGCAACCATTTAATGAATTAACATCTATTTATGTTTAGCTTAAGTTAACCAATTTCCACAAGGGATCAGTGTGAAGAGCTTAACTCTGATTTTATTACAACTCCCTTCTGTCTAATGCCACTTATTAAGGGGAACATGTGTGAAGTCCTGGAATAAATATCCTCGAGCTTTTTTGCTTTCTAGAATACAAATACCCCTTTATGATATACTGAGTTGTGTGAGTATAACTCAGTTAACAGAGGTAATTGTGAATCACATAACTAACATGAAGTTATAATGAACTACCATTTATTTAATGAGTAAGTGCTTCATTTCTGTAAAAAAAAAAAAAATCTGGTGTGAAAAATCAAGAAGACAAAAGATCAAAATCATCCAATGGACAGAAAGCTCAGCCAGCCCCCACAGAACATGACTTAACTCTCCATCCTGGAGTTACATGGTAACTGTGCTTCTGAATTTAAAAAAACAAATAAATGAAACAACAACGAAAAAACAACCAACAAACAAACCACAAGCCAAAACTCACCCAACCTTGCTAGTGAGAAAATATCACATGAAAGATTCCATCTCCATGTGGTGCAATTACAGAGAGGAAGATTAGGCCAGGGCCAACAATAAAGAGGTACAGTAATTAGCTGCAATAATGGATCAAATGAGCCTTTGTTCGCTGCTGTTAATCCTGTGGTACAGTGCCATTACTTTAGAAAAAGAGAAACATTATGGATGCTGATAGAATTTAGCTTTGATAGAATTTAAGTTTGGGGCACATCTGGACTCATTCCGTGGCATTTTTACTGCTCTTCAGCACAGGCTTATTTCTTAGTAAGGCAGAGGAGTGTTCTTATCACCATGAAGATTTTGTTGCTATTATTTGGGCAAACTCTTCTGTCTGCTCCAAGCAGGAAAAAAAAAAAAATCCTTGTAAGGAGTTCAGGGAATGAATTTGTCTTTTTGGGAAAGACTTCAGTCTGCCAAAAGGTTTTGCTGAGGCTGACCTGCCTTTCCTTTGAAGAAATATTTGTTGTGCAACACCCAGCATGATTTCTCCCAGGAGAACTGAGTAGGTCTGTTTGCTGACCAATATGTTGCTCCTTTTGACTGAACACAGTTGTGTTCTGTTTATGGCTCATCCCTAGAGACTCAGTGAATACGGGAAAATGTCACAGGATGTGAACCCACTGAGACATTTTTAAAAAGTAACAGGGAGAAAACCAGCAACAACCACCATCAAATAAACAGACGAAAAGAGAGAAAAGGTGGAACTCATCCAAAATCTAGTGAAATTCTTGGAAAAGAGGTGTTTTCAAGGTCATTTTCATGTTAACAAGCTGTTCAGGATGTGAAGACACTTCACCTTGTTGAAGGATTGGGTTAAATGGGCATTTCACAAGCCTAATTGGATAAACTTATCCATACAATAGCAACAGAGGAAACCCACTTTAGCCTTTGCATCTGAGCAGGGTAGCTTTTATTAATTTAGAAGTGAATGGCTGCACATGCTAACAGAAGTTGACATTCCCTCCCCAGCTTAGTACAGCATTATTTGGCCCTTTTATCTAGCACGATCGGTTTGCCAAATGAAGGTTGCATGTGACCCCTTGCTGCCCTTGAGAGCCAGCTGCGTACTATAGCTGCTCAGTGTGGCTTGCACTGCATTTACCTTGAGAAAAGCTCTATGGTTCTTCCTACTGCATCTCCTCGATTGTACGTTAGGGCCCAGCCAGGACAGTGGGAAGGAAGGGATGCAGTACATTAGCACAGCTCTTAGCTTGTGCCCAGTATCCAGACATACAGTAGTATTCAAGTGGAAAATACATTGCATTCTCTGTGGTTCAGCTGACTCAGCCAAGCATCCCTTCTACAGAAAGACCATAGACTTGTTGTTCAACAGCAATGGGAATGCGAAATATGTATCTGAGCAACAGTTCGATCCAGAGAATGCCATTACTCAAGGGAAGAGGGAATCAGATGAGGAAGCTGACTGCACTGGTTCCCAGGATTTTTAAGTTAGTAGGGGCTGTAAGATCAGCTCATTTAACAGCAAGTCACCCAGATTTGCTATATTAAATCCAAAGGCTTCAGTTAAACCTTTAAAACATTTCCAAAGACACTGGTGCCCAAATCAAGCAGGGTCTGTCAGACAAATTTCTCAGGCATCCTCTCGTTTGCATCCTTCATTTCCTTCTGGCCAGAGGAGGTCTTGAAGTACAGCCAAGTTTATCTTCAGGCACCCTTGAGGTCTGCAAGAAGCTGAGGTGATGGCTGCATGTCCTTGCTTCCTGTCTTTGTGGCATATAATGCTGTTCTTTGTCTTAACAAGTTCTACCCTGATGCAGAAAGACAATGCATTAAGAGCAAAGACCAGGAATTTAAGTTGCCTTTTACCCTGGAATAGCTCCTTATTATGATGACCCTGGTTTGGGGCAGGAGGAAGGCCGTTCAGAGCTAGAGTTACAGGCACTTATTTTACATGGGTCAACAGCTCTGCAAATATTTGCAAGTCACCATCAAGTTCCTGGACTATCACTACAATCGTTATGTTCACAGCAGACCAGTGACAATATATATATACCATCATAGTTAGTCACTGATAAATATACTTAGTCACAACCCAAATCTTTCCAAAAGCTGTTGGTTTTGAAGACATCAGTGTATTGTGATGAGCTTTGGTGTGTGTGTATAAGGCTGGTCTCAACTCACAGAGAAGAGATTGACAGTGTGGAGGCAGGAACACAAGGAGACTGTGATGTGGACAGACAATAACATCACCACCCGTTGCTCTACAGATAAACACTCAAGTGGACCACATAGTAGGAAGAAACAGTTCTGGCCCCTTCAAACTGTGCTCTTACTTGATGTCCAACCCCCTCTCTAATGTCTGGAGGATGATCACCACAGTGATGAGACCTGAACTCTCCATGGCCAAGGTTAACTGAGTCCTTGACACTCCTGCTGCAGCTCCATTTTTGGTGCTAGATACTTGCTCTGAGCACCTGGAGGTGACAGAGTGACTGATGCTTGCTGTGATTCATTACTATGGGTGCCAGTTTCCGTGGTCCTCCTCTGAGCCTCTCCTGTGGGTGGGTGCATGTGCTGGAGTGTTGATTCTTGCAGCCCATCAGCATAGACCAGGGTAATTGCAGTAATTAGCTCTTTCGGCTCCAATTCAGTTTCATGGGCCGTGAAGCTAGGCCCATGAAATTATGAATTGCCTCTTTTATGCAGTATTGATCTGAGCTGGGAGAAAATACAGCCTTAAGCCAGGCAAACAAAACAGATGCTTAAGATTGCCAGGTGTGCTGCTCCAGATGTATCAGCATGACCACCACGGGCTAAATAGCAAGGATTAGTTCCTTGGGAACTGGAGCTGCACTCTGATTTCAGGAAGAAATCTGCTTCTTTAGATAGCTTTAGCTTTTCTACTCAAATTTGACTGGGGATACTGGGGATTTTTTGGCCCTAAAACTGACAGAGGACTTGAGAAGGGAAATTACTCCCAAATAAGTGTTTTTATTGCGTATGTTTCAGCTCATCTAGTCTTCACACTCTCCATGCTGAAAGATCCACGTATTTGGTTTTCAGCAGAGATTGAAAGGTTTAAAACAGGGTTATGGGGAAGGGTGCCACAGTGGGTTAAGGCAGCTTTTGGAGAGAGTTAGTGAATGAGGTCAGCAACAGGGGTGTCAGGAAGGTGCTGGGTGATGTGCAGAAAGCATGCAGCACGCAGGAGGTTCAGACAAGTGGATTAGATGAGGTTACGGGCAATTTCAGACTATTTGCCTAGGAGGCTGTGTCTGCTCTTTTCTGCATGCTGTGAAGACAATGCATTCTCCCATTTCTGGTAGGAGAAGTCATGTGTGCTTTGTGTTCACTGATCATCAGTCACGTCTAAAATTCATCCCTGTGCTGGCCAGCTGTCCCTCAGGTGAGGTTCACTCGTGCAGTCATTCTGCCTTTCTTTTCTTGGTACTTGCCAACCCTTCCTGTAAGCATTCAGGCTGTGGTCTCGAGTGTCCTGATGGGCTGAGGTCTCAGGGTGGGACTGTGCCTACACCGTTGGTAGGGGATGAGTTCTCCATCCCTTCATTTAGGACTCTCAGCTCCCTTTCTTTTCCTCAGTGATTTTTCTTTTTGCTTACTGCATCTGCCAGCCAGAGAGCAGAGGTTTCTGTCTGCAGACAGAGGTCTGGAGTCCAGATAGACCAGGGATCTGACAGGTTCTCGCACTGCAACACTGCTTTTCCAGGCACTGACTGGCAGCTCCTTGGAAGGTAAAAACTTCCCTGTCAGAGTTTACTTGAAGACTTTCTGCTTTGCGGAATGATCAAAAGAGGAGGGATTTTCCCGATAAGTCTGAAAACCAGAGGGACTGGGTTTTGTGTGGTTTTGCTCAGACCAGGGCTGTCAGTTTCTTCCACTATTAGTCTTCCGAAAGCCAAACAAAAAGGGGAGAAAACCTAAAATGTTTTCTACACAGATCCCAAAAGAAAGAAGTAAAAAAAAGCCTTTGTACTGCAGTTTGCTGTGCTGTGGCATGGACTCCCTTACCCTCGCTTTATTATGCCTACAATATAAGAATGGATTTCAGACTTTGGGGGAACATGTAGTTAGGGTGAAAAGACAGCTGGAGGACAAGTCTTAGTGCAAAAATATCTTTTCTGCTTATGAATTAAGTTGTCTGGCATGCTTGTGCACATACACACATGCATACAGTCAGCTGCTCCTCTTGTAGGCAGTAAATATACTTCCTAAGGCCTCTGCTCTCACCTCTAGCACAAGGATGTGTAGGGATGAACGCCCTGTGAATGGGAGTGCCCTACCCCACTGCTGGCACCACTTTGGTGGAAGTGTAGTGATTGTTACTGCAGGGTGAAAGCTTTATTCCAAGGCTTTTGGTTTTAAATACCTGTTTCCAAGCACCCTGCTTTATTTAGACAGCCTTTCTTTGTCAGACTGGCTGGATGAAGAAGAGTGTCTCAAAATTAGTCTGCTTCATGGAAAACTTCCATTTGCTTTTTTTAATTAAGAAGAAGGTAGAATTTACTAGCAATTTCCCTTTCACTGCTATCTCTGAATCATGTTCCAGTTCCTAGTATATCCTCTCTGTAATTTGAGTGATTCTGGTTTCATCTTTGAAGTAATTTACTGAGCTTGTTTGTCAAAAGGGCAATCAGACATGTTTCTTACAAGATGCCCTGAGAACTGCCACATAGACCTGGATATTTCCCTTGATAGGTGGGATCAGACACACGGGCATATCACCATGGCTAAGCAGGTTACCGTGCATTAACTGAGCCACCATAAATCACTCTTTGTATAATCTTAACTCATAGCAAGTGCAAAGTAAGCATGTTAATGTAACCATAATGAAGGAATGTAACCTCGAGCATCTGCCACCAGCTGAGAACATGCACAAACTCGATTACCGTAGCACAGTAAATTGCCAAACCACAATAATTCAGTCAGAAATGTACGCCCTTAGGTTAATTTGGTGTGACTTTTGCATCTAGATTCCAGCCTTCATATATATTGCAGAAGCTGATTCCCTGTTGTTCTGCACTTGTACTGTCATTTATAGCAAAACAGAGTGTAAAGTGGGCGTACAGTGCTACAAAGGCATAAACATTTTTCCTGATGTCTCTGCTTTTAGCCAACCTACTCATTAGACTTAGATTCTGTAGCCCATTTCCAAACTCACCAGTTTTATTTTGGGTCAAACCCTTTCATTCTTTATCATTATCTGTACTATTCCGTGCTGGCGAACTCAGCCCATGGCACATAGGGAGGTAGAAGCAGTAGTCCCACTCTTTAGTATCAACTCCATGTGTCATTGAATCATGTCATGTGATGGATTTAATCCAGGCCAGACACAGACACATAAGTATGTTTTTAACCTATTAGCCAGAGCACATGACACTGTATTTATGTCAGCTTCAGACCAGGCATTGGCTGTCCCCTGCTGTGAGCTAAGTCATTCTCATGCCATTACACTGCAAGTCTCTTTAAGGGAACCACAGCAGCTGCTTTGCAATCTTGCAGGTTTTTTCTAGCAAACTAGAAGAATTATGCCTGATCAAAGTCACTTTTATTTTTTACTAAAGCTGTCCCAAAGGGAGGGAGGTATTCTGAAAGAGATGTACAGGCATATTTGTTTAGACTAGTGCTGACTGTCCATTTCTTCCTGCAGACAAGCTCTCAACTCATAACCTGTCTCATTCCATCATATTTTCAGCTCCTGGGTTTTCCTCTGTAGCCTCGTACATTTTCCAGTTTATGGTTTGACAGAGCTCTTTGAACTCATGCTCACGAGATCTGCACACAGATTTTCTTTGTTGCTGTTATTATTTGGAGACAAGATTAAATTTCTTGCTAATGTTAATTTGGGGTCTTCTTGCTTTTTCCCATGGTCTGAAAATAAAATCAGCTTCATGGCTGCATTATTAAATAAATATTAACAATGGTTATTATGAAGTGTTTGATGCAGTTACAAAGCCTGAAGTTATGACCCCATTTTCTCCCAAGCGAGGTTTGTAGCCATTTACATCTGGTCTGCACACAACTGAAAGGGGTTTATGTAGTGGTTAAACCACAGATGAATACAGATAGGAAGCAGAGATCTCTGTGAGGACACTCGTCTTGAACTGATTTCCCCCCCACACACTCATGCAGTAGTCGCTATTAAAAGCCCATAAGATCAGCCTCTGATTTTCTTCCAGGGATGCTGAAGTCTGCTCTGTTTATGGGCAGAAAGAAACAGTGCAGCATTTCACACTGAACAGGACATCTGTGTGTGCCAGGTTCATGAAGGTGGTGTCTGCAGATGAGGAATGCGGCCCTGACCATGCCTCAATTAAGTCTGCTGCTATTGTCCCTGTTACATGCAATATGTCCCACAGGAGGAAGGATCTGGACAGTGCCTGGATCCTCTGTCCTCTGGCTATACTGAGGTCACAGCTATGGGTTTATATGGCCCCCTGTCCTCTGCTTGCTCAGAGCCTGACACCTGTTTATGTTGAAAAGCAGCGTGACTTGCTGTGGTCAGGAATCTGTCGTACCTTAAGATATTCCCTGTCCCACCTCTCTCTGTGGGACAGGCTCCAGGTGAAAATGTGATGCGGCATCTGTCCCCAGCCCCAGGATGAGCTAGGCATGTGACACTGGCCCAAAAGGGCCTAAAGGCAGCCGTTCCATTGGGGCTGGGCAGTGCAGCCCCGCTGGGGCGGGCTGGGGAAAAGCCAAAACAAGGAAGATGCTGCTGAAGTGGGTGTGTGTGAAGTGATGGAGGGGAGGGGGCGGAAGGCTTGTGGTGTGGACACAGGGCTTGCTGGAGTGCAAAACCAGCATGTTGTAGAAGAGTCAGGGTTTCATAGCTACCTCTCACCACTGACTTCTGGGTTAGGCAGGAGACATGCAGACCCCTGCCCTCTTGGGCTTCTCGCAGTTAGAACTGATGAATCTCTCATGTCTGAGACAGGGCAGTGGGCCTGAGAGGCTGATTTACCTCGTCTATTCTATGTTGAGGAGACTCTCCAGTGAAGTGATAGCAGCTGAATTCCACAATAACCCTGTAGAGGCTATTTTAATCAGCTTTCTGTTTATTTGTGGCTTCTGTTTTTCTTTACTTTTATAAAACTTGCTGCTAATGTACAACGTGTCGTATTCCTGTTACCTGTTACAAACTCCCCTAGCAGTGTGTTGATATCTCTGTAGTTGCTTGGTTAAAAACAGGAGCGATGGCTTCTAATGTAGAGCAAGCACAAAACCTCTGTGCTGGTTTTTTTTTTCACCTCAGTAAGTCTGGCATAAAATCCTGCAGCTGAGATTTAAGTGATGTAATCTTTACAGTCTCATCAAAGCTATGGATACAGTTGATTGCATGCAGCAGGGAAGCAATGCTAAGCTTGGTTAAATGTGCTCACTTGTTTTCATTATCCCACTTTTTTTCATGGGCCCAGCATGGCAGCTTGGGAATGCAGAATGTTTTTCCTCATTTAAAGGGCCTGGGTTTTGCTTTCTTCTTAACTCCCTTTAAATGCATTTCTAGCTCTGTTAATTGTTCATTATAACTTAATTATATTTAGTCCACCATCATCAGTCTTTCTTTGGTGAAGAAAGTTGTTATTTATGAGTCAAAAGCTATTTATGAAGCAGACAGTCTGGTATCGTCAGAGAGACAGGAGTTGGGGGAGCAGTTTTAATTATTAAAAGAAGTTTTGATTAAAGAGAGTGAGTTAATTTAACAAGTGCAACTGGTTTTCTCTTCTTTTTTTTTTTTCCTAGATGTGCAAAAGAAAGCATATCTATTAATCTGTCAGGCCTGACCTGAAACTATAGGGCTCGCTCAAATGCCCCAGGAGATGGACAGATCAGTTCTGTTTTATTTCTTTTGAATGGTGTGAACAGTGCTTGCTGACAGTGGTTGCTGGGTTGTTTTGTAGTCTATAGGCTCAGAAATAAAGTTTTGCTGTAAGGGAGAACCTCATAGTAGCTGGCCTTTTATCCTGACAGGCTGGGGCTAGACACGCTAGAAACAAGCTGGTGTGTGTCCTGTTGTTTCATCTTGGAATATCATTTGTTCTGTTGTGTTAGGGTGGGGGCGTCATCTGAGCACCTACTTTTCCGTCAGTCATGGTGGCATTGAGTTGGATAATACAGCAAGGAGAATTAAGCATCAGTTGGACATAGTAGCTTTGGAGATTCTGGTTACTGTGTAAGCTGAAGACTTCAGGGCAGTGATTATCTTTCTGTTCTGTGTTGGTTCAAAACTGAGTAGATGAAGATCTTTGGTTCATGCCAAGGATCCAAAACGCCAATAAACTGAAATTGCAGTTTGTTAGTTCTTGGAGATAGTTTTCTATCCTAGCAGTAGGACGGATTTTTCTTCTTCTTCTTCTTCTTCTTCTTCTTCTTCTTCTTCTTCTTCTTCTTCTTCTTCTTCATCTTCTTCTTTTTTGTATAAAGAAAATAATCTTGGAGAGAACTATCCATGAACCCCAATTGTGTGGCAGCCTAAGCCGAGGTTTTACTGTTGTGCTGACTAAGCCTGGCTGAGGTTCACATGCATCTATTGGATTAGTTCTTGCATAAATACCAAACATTTCAGTGGGCAGCTCGAGGAAACAGTGCAACAGTAAGTGCAACATAAATGTAAATATACCTAAATGAAATAATGAAGTTCTCCAGCATAAAAGTCAAGCGAAATGCAGAAGGAAAAAAACTCCATGTGACTAGTTACTTAACCTTGGCATAAGCTACTACACAGGGCTCAGCTGCAGCGTGCTATCTGCTCTTCCAGCCCCATGCAGTGTCTCCACCAAAACCTTTTATGCAAGACAAAAGTGGTAGAGGTGGACAGCTGAAATACTCCCACTGATGTGATTTCTTAAGTTAAGTGTGCATACCCAAGTGAAGTCCATAATTACTTTTTGGGGGCACATTAACTTCTGTGTAAAATTCAGTGTTAAAAATATTGTACTTCTCATACAAATGGTCTGCAGTGCCATAGTGGTCTGACAGCTTCTATTTATTTTCTCTATGCAGAGAGGTTGCGAGTTTGTTGATTCCACACAACTGTTTATTGTTGCCAAACAATAAACAAACTCGTACAGGTTGGTGCTTATGTTTGACTCATATATATTTGTTTCCCTCGATTTTTACAGCTCAGGTAAGCCAACAGTGTCCCAGTGAGAGCAGTGGCTTTCAATCCCCATCTTTAACCTGTACTGCTATGGACCAGATGTGAATGAGTAGTGCCAAAAAGTAAATACAGGCAGCTGTTGTGATGCCAGAAGTACCAGCATGACTGCTCTTGGCTAGGTACTTATCTGTTTTTCATCCCTTCCTCCTCCAAATCCTCCCCAGTCTGCTTCTGTCTAGAAGAAAAGAGAGATGGAGAAATTTAAGAATGTTTTCTTTTCTGCCTGTGTCTTTCTGCGCCCTTTCTTTCCCATGTCTGATTCTCCTAGCTTCAGTCTAGACAAAAGCTAGAATTCTTAAGGATAGACTGGAATAAGGGAGAAAAAGAAAAAATGTGACTAATCTGAAAAGCAAGTCAGAAACAATACAAGATCTCATCTGAAGGCCATCTTTTCCTGTTACATGTTTGTACGATGTATAGCATAACCGTAGGTCCCTAGAGTCTGACCCTTTACAGTAAACACCATTGTTGCTGCTTCTGGTAAAAAGAATGAAATAAGCATATAACATCAGGGTAGCTTGTGCAAGTCTCTATTTAATTACAGTGCTGCATGAAGACATTTGTTGGTGTCACATGTACTTGTGATGGGTATTATACATTCTTGACTCTTCAGGGAGTCATGTTTTCACTGGAGATTTTCACCACAGAAGTAGTGGCTTTTTTCTGCTTTCCTTTTTATTTCAGCAGGATTTAATAAGCTGGTTAGACCTACTGTAATTAGTTTACTCTTCAATCAGGAAGATAAACAGTATCATGACTGTAGTGGGAGCAAGCAGGCAAGCGCCAAATACAGTGCAGGCAGAATTCACTAGATGCTTAATTAAAACCTGTTCAGGGGGTACGGAGAGCCACGCAGGCTTCAGCAAACTGTGAATCACAGGGAAGAAAAGCAGGAACAGGAAGACTCAATAAGCAGAACTAAAGGTTCAATTACAAAGAATGAATCACAAAATAGGGACTATAGCAAGGGTCTTAAGTTTGTCTCAGGAACGAAGAAATTAAATCTTCTCACTAATGTGTTTTAAAAAATATATCAGTACCCTTACCATTATCAGCATATCCCACCATCTGAAGTCCTCGGGAAAGCAGTATTTTTTCCAGAGTCAAGTAACAGTGAGGACTGTATTTGCCAGACTCAGCTCTGTGGGCAACAGGCCTCAGAGTCCTGTATGATGCAACTGACTTCTCATAATTTTCAGAAGTTTCTACAAACACCTTCCATCACAACTATGGGCTGGTTGTCATTGTGCCAGGTGCTGTCCAAACAGATTGCAAAGACTGTCCTTGCTCTTGGCATTAGTTTATTCTTTGCAAAGCCAGAGGTCATGATGTATTTTGGTCCTCTCTCGAAAAGAGTTATGAAGGCTTGATTCATGGGTGGAAAGTGCTTTAGTTTGTTGTCTTTAAGTGTAGATGTTTTATGGGAAAGGAAAACCTGCTGCAAAGGAGATGAACAGACATGGCATTACCACATTTCCAAGGGCAGTGGGGATATAGATATTCCCACAAGATACCTCTTAGTCTGGAGTGTTAGGAACAAGGCCTTAAAATGTCATTGGGATGAATGATGGTCTGCAGGTAATTTCTCCCAACAAATACTTAATCTCTTGGAAATGACACCTGGGTTTTTTTGGTCCACGTTAGCAAACATATGAAGGACATAGGCCCTTTTTCAGCAGCTTTTTTCTACCACAATATTTTGGAAGAGTTTTTCGTCTAGTAGTTCAGGTGAGTTGAGCTATAAGGTTCTGCATCTAGATTCAGAAACAAAATTTTCGAACAAGGTACACAGTATTGAAGATCATGATTTTGTCCCGGGTTAACACTGAACACAAAATAAAATTATGGCACAAAGTTAAGATATTATTCACATTCTTCTTATTTTGAGGGCTCACACCAGGTTTTACTACAGGGCAAAAATCACCTATGGCAACTTCCAAATGCTTTAAAGCTTTTTTGTCTACATGCATATTATCTTCTATTTTGATTCAACTCCCCACCTGTTAATTTACCAAGTCAAATGGCACCTTTCTGCTTTGCAATTGTAAATATCTTAGAAAATTGAGCAGTAGCTTGTTACTATTTTTCCACCAAAAAAACTACTGACTTTACACTATTCTTTGAATCTTTTAAGTAATACCAGTCTGACTTGATTCCCATCACTGAGTGAACTTGCTTCATTAAAATTGGAAAAAAAAAGAACAGATAACATGTGCCTGAGATCTCTTGAGTTAGTGTTTCCAATTTTCTGATTAAAAAAGGATTGGAAAATTTCCTGTGCTTCTCTAAGAAGTGTTTTTTCCCTTGCCTATAATCCTATTAATGTACAAAGTACAAAGACTCCCCAGCTGTGCGTTACAATGCTAAGACAGAAGAGTGACTGGCCCCATGTTACATGTTCATAATGTTTTGTTCTGACAGCATCATGTAACACCTGGTTCATGTATGTCAACAAAATGTTGCTCTGATAAGCACGTACTCTCCTATTCAGTTAATACATAGGACCTATTTCTGCTGAGGTTATATGCTAAAATCCTTCACTAAGCTGCGACACATTTAGGCATCTGTAGGATCACTCTTCATTTAAATGTATAGCTATGAACAGACCTTGAAGAGCCATGTTCAAATGTTATACAAGTCCATGGGCTAAATACTAGTAACACTGGTTATTGGCCTCTTCCAGGAATACAAGGTTTAGAATGGAAACCTTTGGATCAAGGTGGGACTCTTGTTTCAATTTCAGAAAACAGCTGAGAGCATGTGTTACAGCTGCTTGACATAATCTCTTCTTGATATACAGCTGGAACACATTCTACCAGCACAGTCCATCCCACAGGAAATTGCTTTGTTAGCAATGTAGGAAAACCAGAGAATAAAAGAAACCTCCCTTGGCAGCGGTCTTTATCTATTCTGAAGGAGAAACTATGTGAATATTCCACAAACTGCATAGAGAGAAAGGGATTATATTGCTCTCCAGATTGTGTTTTAACCTCTTTAGAAAATAGCAGGTAACTAGAACTTGGGACCCTGCCTGTGCATATGGCTATTGTAATCATCTAGGTCTCCAGATACTACATTAATTTCTAGCCAGACCTACTTCCATGTCATTTTACTCATCTTACTATAGTTTATTTACAGAGATATTACAAAATATATTGTGAACTGAGTACAGTTAGTAAGTACAGTGTGGATTTGGCAATGCCAGAGTCAACGTGGTGAAATTATGGTGTTATGGGTTTTCAATTGTTTTAATCCATGAAAGATAGACACCAGAGGGTTAGGGATGCTGGAAACATCTAGACCTTTCCAGAGTCCAGCCTGGACACAGGAGCAGGTCCAGCTAGGACTTTCTTGGGCTTTTAGTCTGGCTTTTTCCAAAACACACAGTTTTATCTCATTTACTGTTAATTTAAATTAGGCACGATGTTATTCCGCACTCTCTCTATTGAGAGACATAGGCAAATCATATTGAGGTGGTCCTTGGCTTCATGGCACCCTGAAGTTAGGTGAGGAGAACTGGACCTAACTTAGCTGACTTGTTCAAGTTCACATCTGAGGTGGACATGGATGCAGATGCCTCACCTGGCACACTGTCTTCTTGTTTCTACATTCACCACACTAACACTCCTCACCTAGTTTTGTAACTTCTTGTAAGAGACTGGAGATGAAATGCTGGTGGGCAGAAATTGCTGCTGGGCTGGCTGATAGATGATAGTTGGTGTCCTGTTTGATCTGAATGTATACCATGTAATACAAGGTATCACTTCTTTAGTTGCTCTCCATCTATTTTTTAGCTTGGGCTTCTGGTCAATTCATCCTATTTATTCCTATTTACACTGATGTAGTGGTCCCACATGAGACATATGCTCCCCTTCTTCCTTCTGCCCATTGCTTGTAGGCCCACATTGTTGCAGGGATTGGATCTGTAGGTGGCAGAACCTTCTTAGCCCGCTTGGGGATCTCGAAGTTTTTTCTCAAGGCTTCAGCAGTTTAATACTGGGTAAGTTAGCTTGAGGTGAAGGCAAAGCTATTGCATGGAGTTTCCACAAGCTCGCTCTGGCTCCTATTGCAAAGCGGAAAAGATGGTCTTGTCTTTGGTGAGAATTGTATCCATGATGTAACACGCAAGCCAGTAGCGGCAGTGACCTATTGCTACCTTCACATGGCTCTGCGACTGTCTGTGTTTAATGCACTCAAGGTTAGGTGGCCACAGGCAAGAATCAAGTGAGTGTGTCTTGATTTTTGCTTCCGCTTTAAACACAGTGTGAGGGTAGCTCTGAAAGATGCCCTTGGGATTAGTGTCCCAGAGTCCAAAGGTCACCTTGAAGGATGAGAGAACCTCCCACATGAAGGTCCTCGTTACATCCCTACCAAGAGGTGCATGGGCATGGCACTCTTGTGACACTGTAGGCCTCACACCCAATACAAGAGCTCGAGACCTTTCCATGGCTGCCCATTTGTGTGCGTGAATGGCATTGGTTTCTTTTTTCTTATTCTTAAAAATGTGGTTGCTGTTTTTACTTTTAACAATGGAGGATCTTCATGAAAGCCTTGCGAAATTCAATGTTGAAGGTGGTGTAAATAATTGGGTTGACAGCACTGTTGACATATCCAAGCCACGTAAAGGCGCTGTACATTGCTGGGGGGATGTTGCAATCGCAGTGCATGTTCAGGATGTGAGTGATGAAGAATGGGAGCCAGCAGATGATGAAAACACCTGGGAGAAAAGGAAAGAGACAGACTTTGATTGCTGAACACTGGACAAATTTTGAGACTCTGAGAACAGTAAGGTTCTTTTGGGTATAAAGGAAAAATGTTTCCCTGAGGAATAAGCCTTCTGTTCATCTGTTAAGTCTCATAGTCTACATTCTGAGTATCCAGGTACTAAAGAACTTCTTTGCTGGTGTAATTAGACCAGTTACATCAAAAAATCTGGCCTTCAGAGGTGCCAGTTTCTTGCTGAGCTACGCTGCCTTTTGCATTCTAGAAAGCCCATGAGCTCTCTTGCCCCCGCACCCAGCTGTCTTTCGGCAGTCTGAACACCCCACAGACAGACAGCTTTCTGAGCCTTTTGTACAGAACTGTGAACTGTTCCTAGGTGGGAAGGAGGTAGCCTTCCTATTGGCAACCTCTTGCCTACTTGCCTACACATCAAATGAAATTATTTTTGTGGAGGCCTGGAAAAACAGTCCTCACTGGACATTCAGACTGGCTACCCTAATCCTGGGTAGCTATTGGTTTTCTGCAGAAACACAAGAGGAAGCCAATGTACACTCTCACCGAGTACAATGGCTAGCATCTGAGTGGCTTTCTTTTCCTTCTGTTGTGACAGTTTCCTCCTGCTCACAGTCTTGAGAGATGTCCTTGTCTTGCCATTGGGCATAGACTGGATCTCAAAGACCTTGGCTGTGTGGGGTGTTTCTTTGGCATGTCCGTTCTTCTCTACTTTCCCAGGGCTGTCCAAGGGTGCCTGCAGGGTTGAATTGGTGCCCTGATTTGAAGCAACTGGCACAACCAACAGATGGCTACTTGGTGCCGCAGGTTTGGTGGTGGTTTTCTCAGGGGGACTGGTGCTGGACACCATCTCCATTTCCATCTCTTCTATGTGGCTCTCCGCCTCCTGGACAAGAATCAAATGTCCACAACATAAAGACAGATAAATATACAGAGAGGAGCAATGAACATTCCTTACAGAGTGAAGCTGGATGATGTTGAAGAACAATCAATCCCTCTTCTCCCTCCCTACATTTTTGGTAGATGCTTGGAGAAAGGGCTGTAAAGTGTTTACAGATAAAAATACTTTTGGGTAGATGGGATCAACAGAACTACAGCGAATGACTCCCCTTTATTGCACAAAGAGGCTAAGAAACGGGAGAGACACTGTCTCAACTCCCAATAGATTTTATTTACATTTTCAGAATATAAATAAAAAAACCCCCAAAATCAACAAGCAAAACCCAACAAAGCCAATGCAGTCCAAGACTTAAAATAAATAACAGAGAGGAGAAGAAAATCAAAGACACAAAATGTTAAAATGTCACGGCTTTTATAGCTGATCTTTAGGTGAGCTTAGTCTGGCTTTTTGAGCTCTATGATCTTAAACCCCCTGCTTCACTCTAAGGAATGGGAAGAATATTTAAATTTTGAGATTGAATGGTAACCTTTGTTCTTAGTTTATTTTTCTCCCACCCTACATAAATTCATTTTGCATCCTGAGAGGAGAAAAAGTGAATGCTAAATGCTCTGAAAAGCTACCACTTCTCTTTAACACTCACCACTTTGCGCTTATTAACTTGGAAACTCCCATTGGACTTCACAATAACTGTGCAGAGCTTGACGTCTTCTGGATGAGTGCATTTGTCCTAAGGGGCAAGCACCAGCTCAGAGGTTACACAAGCAGATAGTAGTTGGGAAGGGAAGCTGGTAAGGGAGGCATGTGGAAATACAGACACAGGGCACGAAGCAGAAATTAATCAGTGTGACTAAGGTGCTAAGAATGATGAAAAACTACTCTGAAGAAGCAGTAATGGAGGCAACTATCCCCTGTGCTTTTCACCAAAGGAAGGAAACCACAAAGATCTGCTTATGTTTCAGTCTATCCCTGTCTCGCTGCCTCCTTTGCTTGACATGGCACTGGCCTCTAAGGCAATGCAGTTTGGAGGTAGTGCCTCTAGGACTATACATTCCTACTGGTTGTTTTGCATGTGCTGCAAGGGTAGCATTTTGACAAGCGGTCTCACACTTAACACGCTCAGCTGGACTCCACTTATACACATATCTTATGCTTTGAGAGGCTGTTTTCACTGCAGAGGTATCATTACCAGCGATGTAGTTTGCACCCCAGCCACGCAAACAATTTCCATTGAACTTCTTCATCACAACAGCAGGACTGACACAGAAAATGGTATAACCTGTAGTCTTGGGTACCCCAACCCAAACTCAGCAGAGCCAAAGGAGTACAGTCTGGTTAATGAAGCAGCTCCTAATGCAGATATGCTGATGAAACATCCCCTGAGATCCAGGGAGGCCTGTGAAGCACCAGCCAGTGACCTGATAATCCAGAGTGTGCAACTGGGACTCCAAAATGGCACAGGGCACAGCATTCACCTTTGTGATCCAGTATGTCACCTAGTCCAGCCAGTGTTATTTGGGGAAAGGAGGAAGTGCTTTAGGGAATGAAGTGGAGCAGGAAGGGGAAAGGACAGAGACTGCTGAGAGCAAGGCAGAGGTCTAGTTACCTTCAGCGGGGCTCGTGTGTCTGAGTCCAGGCCATGGCTGCTGCGCTTGGTGTTGACACGCTTCCTGCGCTTCCGGAGTACTATGTAAATCTGCACATACACCAGCAGGGTGACAATGAAGGGAACGTAGAAGGAGACGATAGAGGAGTACACGACAAAGGCAGGATTGGCAATGATGCATTCATTCTCATCTGTAAGACAAAAAGTTTCAGGATTGCTGTCCCTGCTGCTGGGAGATAGCACCGGCTTCCCCCTCTTGTCTCCCTGTTTCAGAAGGCACAGAGATACCCAGAGAGTGAGGGGTTCAGGTTCTAGGGGGGACCACCATGTCAGCGAGGAGTGGTACCAGAACAGCAAACTCCCCTTGGGTCATAAGGAGTCACATATGACCCAAAGTCCCTGGCTATTTCTTGCCTTATAATTAAAAGCCTGCCAATTCCATGCTGTATACAATCCAGTCTTTCTATGAAACTGATGGTTGAACAGCCAGTTCTTTTCTTTCCTGTCTCAGTGAAGCTCTTTGTCCCATGACTTTCCTATTCACGTGTTTTAATATAGGAGGGATTTTGATTTTGTAGTGGACAAATGTTAATGTAACATTGACGAGTGTTGTGTAAACTTCTACATAACCTCAGTTCTGATGTGTCTAAACTGCTGGTCTGGAACAGCAAGGGACAAAATGATTCAGAAGCAGCTGACAGAAACAGTCTGGGATGACATTGGGAGAGGACACCTGAAACAGGGATGAATACATTCCAATACACCTAAAACCTGATCCTCATGTTTATTCCTGACTTGTAACAGAAGAATATCTGGAGACCTGGTAAAGCCAGGAAGATGCCAATAGCCAGCTGCTGGTGGCATAACACTCACCTGTGTTGTTGAGGCCAAAGAGGAGTGGGCAGGAGATGGCAAATGAAAGCACCCAGACCACAGCAATCATGACCGTGACCCTGCGCTTCGAGCTGTAGCGGGTATTATACAGCATTGGCATTGCTACTGCTGTGTACCTGCAGTGTGAAGATACAAACCCAGTCTATTGTTATTCTGCCAGTGCTGACAAACTTTGTGGGGAATTACACCTAGTTACTATGTCTGAAAGCCTGGTCCAGCAAGAGAATATAGGGCAAGTCAGGTTTCACGAATCTCCAGGATGTCTGCATTCCGTGTTTTGAAGACATGAGGCTGGGGTCAGCTTAGCATAGCATTTTTCTTCTGCTCTCTCTGAGCTACTGCCTTCCCACTGATGTCTGCTCCACCATTCAAGTACATAAGGAGAAGGACTGAACTAATGGGTACATTACAGACAATTCCATTTACAGTATCAATACCAGTGTTTCTATGTCTGCTTCTGACAGAATCCCTGCTCAGACCTCATTTAGGTCCTCGGAATTTCTCTTCAAAAGACATCAACAACACTAGTTCTCACCATTTTCAAGTCTCTGAGTCACAGGTAAAATTAGACCATATAAAGATGGCCGTGACTTGCTACCGTGGATTTGACATGACTTGCTGCCATGGAGCCCTCACCTGTCAATGCTGATGGCACAGAGGTTGAGGATACTGGCAGTACACATCATAACATCAAGGGTTACAAAGATATCACAGTGGATCCGACTAAACCTCCACTCACCAACCACCTGCAAAGAGAGAGAATAAGGTCAGTAAAAGAATTCACTGAGGATATGCTACTGAGAAGGTCTAAAGGGAGAATTTTGCACAGATACAGACACTTGCTGGTAGCTGGAATTTTGTCTACAGAAGTTCCAGCTGGAATCAGGTCATATGCAATCAGTCACATGCTGTGTCAAGTAGGATTGTTTGCCATTGAGTGCCTTCAAGGACTTTGTCCTGTCTAGTCTAAAGGTCTCACATGATGGTATGGCCACAAAGGAAGTACTCTGCTCCATCCAAACCATTCTTTAGAGCATTCCCCTGAGGGCTGGTGTGATTTTTGTCCTTCCTAATTCCATCCTGTTACTTTGTATTGAGTTGGGCAGCCCAAACAGCAAACACAAACCTGGGCTCATATTCCAATGACATAAGGGAATGCAAGTCTCCTCAAAGTCAGAGTGAACTATGTAGGAGCTTAAACAGGTCTCTGAAGCATTGCAAAGAAGTATTAGGAAGGAAATAACATTAATTTTATATCCCAAGCACCTCTAATTGTACTTGCAGCCTTTTATTAGACACTTTTTTTCAATTATACCTAGCAAAGATCAGCAGTAGAGAAGCAGGAGCTTTTCTTCATTTCTTATTTTAAAAAATCAGGGTAGAAATTCCTCACTTTTTTTTTTTTGTGAACGAAATGAATTTAATTCAGAGTGAAAATTCTTTGACACACTACATGTTGTGATAAAGACAAAGAGCTAATGATAACACTTCCAGTTACCAGTAGCCTTTTTCTCTTCACTTATCTTGCTATTGAAACTGAACTTTGCTGATTAAGTTTAATAGCAATTATTAGGAATGCTGTATTTGACATGTGATGAAAAAAGTATATTTCCCTCTAATAAAAATAGAGTCCTACTGCATTTGAAAATAGAATGAATAAGATATCTATTCTTCAGTTATTTCTGCTCTGATATACATAACCATAGGCAGCATAAAGAAGGAAGAAAGAATGACTGCATTGAAGCCTGAGTGACAGATGAATACTCGGTGATTAAAAAAGCACTTGAGACAGTTACATCAGTAACTTTGATGAGAATTTGCCCAAAGGCAAAGGTTTCCTGCCAGATATAAGCCTCTGCAAAATCAGTTTCCTGAATGCATAGTCTCGAGTTTATGGGAGATGCTGTAAACTGCAGCAGTTCTTTCTCTTACTGCTTTCATTTATGTAGGCGAAACCTCAGAAGTTTGGAGGTAGAAGGTTTGTTTGCATTGAGGCTGATTTTTAAAAGGATTTCCTTTTGATATTCGTTTTTGTCTGAGCTTGTGACACAAAGCCTAAAAAAAAAATGAAGATATTTACAGAACAAAGGGTTCTGGCCAGTTTTGATTTCAGATTGCAGACCCAGAGAGGGACCACAGTGTGCCTAACCCACATCAGTCCAATGGCTCCTTCTCTGTCAGCAAGTATTTGTCATGTTGTTTGTTGCTTCAAGCTAGCAGTAGGTTTAGCAGAGTGTGGATAAGAGCAGAAAGGGCAAAAGTAAATGAAAAAAAAAAAATATTGCTGAGATGTAGAGGCCTGATTGTCCTACTTGGTAGATCAAGGAAGCTGGGGTTCCTGACCAACTCCATGTACACATGAGCCCAGAAAGGGGAAAGCTTCTTACATCATTTGTGCTTTATTCTTCCACATTAAAATAAGAAGTGTCTGAGAGACTCTTATTGCTGGGCCTAAGAGAGCAAGAGCTACTCACAGCATAAGCCTCTGCTTAAAATGGGTTGTCGCAAAGGAGGAATGTGATAGAAGAGCGTAACTAGTCCCAGAGGCATTGACTACAATCACAACCAGCCTGTGGTCATTTTAATAAGCTTTAGCAGATGCGTGATGCTCTACATTTTTAAAGTGACACGAAAACAATAATTAACTAGAGTGGTAATTATTATTGTGGCTTCTCGACAGCCTATGTCATGTCAGTGGGTTTGTTTTGCTTTGCATTAATACTTAATGGGCTAATAGACTATGGCTTCTTCCCCTGCTCTCCTCTCTGGTTTATAATTTTCTTTCAAAAACAAGTGCCTGAAAATTAATTGTAAACTCAATATAGTTTCGGTCTTATGCTTTCTCACCACTGTTCATTCTGTCTTGCTTGTGCTTGCCACCAGCATGCCAGCTCTCAGCTGACTGAAGAACACGGGTATCCCAGCGAAGGGGGCCAAGGGAGAGGGGCTGTGTATCTTCTCTTATTCTTTTCTCTAGAGATGCACTTCATTCTTTCAGGCTATTTACTGTTGCAACAGTCATTTGCCATCAAGTAAACAGGTGGCAGTCTTGGGAGTATTTGGTTTTCACAAACCACAGAGCCACTCAAATATGGCTCTGTATGCAGAAGCATAAAGCTCTTTTGTACCGAAGTGACATCCTAACGGCAGCAATGTGAAAAGTAGCTCACTTGTGATTCTGGTTCTCTCATATATTGCGACATAAAAGTTCTGGATTTACACCCTACTTCTACAATTGCCTGCTCTTCTTACTACTGTAGTCCTTCAGAAATAGGGTTTTGGTTACTATTTGATGCAGTTTATTAGTGTGACACCCATGATGTTTTTTGCAGACTCATTCTTATGCTTGGGAATGAACAGTTCATCTATGTAGTTTTGAAAATAAAATTGGGGTCCTTTTGCTCTTGACCCCTCTATTTAAAGGCCAGTTTTTTCAATGCAATTGGACTGTAATTTAGCCCTGTGAACAGCAGTGTATTTTCAAGTCAGCCTGTCATCTGCTATCATGTCCATTTCCTGGAAAAATCTGACCAACTGTTAGGAAATTAAAAACAGTTTTGGTTTGGGAAATTCAGGAGGTCTTGAAATAGCTGATGTCCAGGCTGCTAAACCTGCCCTCTCTCTACTCATTCACCAGAAACATTCAGTACTGCAAAATAAAACTGGGTCACCTACCTCCAGATAGACCACCCAAGGCATGACCAGAGTTGCTACCAAGAGATCAGCCACTGCCAAACTCACAATCAGGTAATTAGTGGTAGTCTGAAGGGCTTTTTCCCTGGACACAGCCATACACACCAGCACATTGCCAAAAACAATGACAAAGATGAGGAGGGTGAGCAGCAAGGCATAGTAGTTATACTGAGGCTTCTGGTCTGCACTGGTCTCGTTGAGTGGCTTGCTCCAGTTCCTGTCACCGATGTCACTGTTGTACCAAGAGAGGTTTAGGGGATCCATGGAGGTAAAAGTGCCAGGTTCCAGCTCCACCCTGACACAAAGACATTGAAAGACAGTCAAAGGCCAACATGTAAAATAAAAATAAAACAATTATCCATGTGCTACCTCACTCTTGGGATTCTCTAGAGCCTGTTCCTCCTACCCTGAATTCCTGTCTGCAAATGATTGAGTAACTGGAAACGTGATGAAGAACCAGATGGGAGGCTGATCTGATGGTCAGATACCTAGGCAGGGATTCAAGAAGTTAATTTCTACTTTCAGTTCATCCCCCAGATTTCTGTGGCCAGGGATATTAGTTACTCTGTGTTACAGCCAATTCAGGCAGAGTGCTTGGGATTTTTGTGTCGGCTCCCCTGACATTCCCTAACCACTAACTGCTCCATGTTAGGTGTGTACAGTTCAGGGCAGATGTGCCATGACCCACTTTGTTTATTTTCCCTGTGTTTTATGGGGCTTTGGGCTGTGTTCTTTTTTTTTTTTCCTTTGCTTTTCCTTATTTTTTTTCCTCCAGCAGGGAAATAAATAAATAACTAAAACTATGAACCGAATTGTGATAATAATGGAACTTGACAGTAGCAGTTTTGAAGTCAGGGCTGGACTGTGCCTGTCTTCTGCCATTCCCTCAGTGAGGTTGCAGTGCAAAGGGGAAAATGGTGGGGGCATGACTGGGTGTCTTCCTACAGCCCAGCCTCTGCAGCTCCTGGGACTGGGAAGACAGGTCTCCTTGGAAATCTGTGGCATCATGGCAAACCATCATTTTTCCCTGGCCAACGGCCACGTGCTGTGCACTTTTTCAGATGTAACATATAAACAAATCATGGTTTTTGCTGTAGAGTATCCTAGAACCTATTTAGGTTTTTGTGTTTGTTTTATGCAGGCGTAGTAAAGACAACTGCAAATGTCTTTTAGTCTTTTGGACTTTATCTGTCTCCCAGGGCTGCCTCTGTGCTCTGCTTCCTCAGCTGGGCCATTTTTGGCACACAGTACTGGGGCTGTCACCGAGAGGCCTTCCTTTGGTTTCCACTGGCTATGGATTGGGTCCCAGTCTTACAGGCATTTTTTATGGATGAAGAGGAAGAAGAATGAAAATGAACTGAACAGAGATGAGGAAACAATATTCTAAAGAAATGTTGCTGTCTGGATATAGAGGTTTGTGAGTTACTAGCTGCAAATGCAGACAGCAAAAAGCTACTCTCTGCTGAGGAAGATGTGTAAACAAAGCTGAAGTGTGGGATGTGGTGTGTGAAGGGAAGGTCACAGTTTCTGCTCTGATGATACACTATAGTAAAGCTGATATCTCTTAGGTCATAATTCTGTGTGGTGCAGGCTAGCGAAGGTGCATGAATGTCCATGAGGTTATATGGATTTTATGCCAGCAGGTGATGCAAAGCAGTGATATTGGGACTCTGCATATGCCTAGATCATTGGCATCCAAGGGCACATATGTCCACGTTGTAAGAAGCTGGCTAAAAGTAAGCTACATCATGCAGACCTTGGCAGCAGGTGTCTGTGTCGGGGTCTTTGCCCGGTGCTAGCATATGAAAACCAAACTACATTTGCAGTGAGACTGCAGTATATTTGGCCATTGGCTCTGGCATACTGGAAAGACTTTTTCCTGGCTGTGTGGTGAGACTCTTTTGGCTCTCATTTAGGTAGGCTCACTAAAGATCTCCCAGGGCAAGATCTGTGCAGTGGGTGCTTGTGATGATTGGCACCATCTTCTGGGTATTTCCACACCATGTCTGGGTCCTGCTGGAGTTTCTACACACTTAGAAAAAGAAGGGATTTCCACAGGATGTGTGTTTACTGAAGCAGTATGGGCTAAAATACGAGTATTGCCTCAGTCTGCAAATCATCCCTGTCCTTTGCCTACCTGAGCCAGTAGTACAGGCAGAACTGGACATGCTCAGATCTGACTGGCGTGCACCTGAGTCTGCCTTTCAGAGAGCCACAAAGGCCACGAGGAGAGGAGCACTGAGCTGAATTTCACTGTATGAGCTAAGAGGTTCCCTGAGCACACCAGAACCACTAATGCCAGATGCTCCAAGGACAAGTGAGTGGAGCAGTCTGATCATAATGACACGGCTCTGGCATACAGCAGAGGCAGACAAATGCTAACATCAAGTCATAGCTGTGCCATTGAGCAAGGTGAAATACAGGTCTGTCCCATTTGTTGAAACAGAGCTTCTTTGTGAACTGGTAAATTAGTATAGTGAGGCCAGCAAAAATAGAGTTGTCACCCGAACTGCCACCCGCAGCTACAGAGGGTCTGTGGACTGGCATTAATCCACGTTGATCATTTCAGCCCTTTGCCAGGTTTGCTTGTGTGTTTAAAAGCAAAGTATCGAGGTCTGTACCTGGGCCTGATGTAGTCACTACATCAAGAAATGATGACATGTCAGAAAGCATGATCAAAGAGCAAAGGCAAGAGCTGTTTAAAAGCAACTGGAGATTTTGGCTACTTTGGTTTTGGGGTTTCTGGTTTGAGAGATCTTGAGGGGACCTTATTCACTGCTCAGCACTTCCTAAAATCAAGTATTCCATGTTTCTCAAGCTGTATCTCCATAAAGACCACTGTGATTTGAAAATCTGGCCATGTTCTCAGACATCGCAGAACAGTCCATTTAAATTTCTTAATAAAAGACAAAGTGAATTCAATTTATTAAACCATGTAAGTGATCAAAATAGCAAAACATTTGCAAATATCAAATTCACCAGGGAACAATGGTTTCTTTATGTTTCACTGAGCTTTTGTGTGCTTTTCTCATTCAAAGAACAATTTGTATAATAATCCTTGGAAATTTGTTGCATATGGGTCCTTAATAGCTGATAATTCAAAAAGTGTCTGTCTGACAGCACCATCAGCGGCACTTGATAGCTCTACAAATGTCTTCTTAGGAACTGTCAAAGTGTCAGAAATTAATTAAATGTTAGCTTATGTGACTCAGAGTGAAGGGGAAAAATCAATGCTAAATGCAGCAACAGTTTTTTCTTTTCTCCTGTTGCCCTTTGATAATGCAAAACTATCTAGAGAAGGCAGAAACATGCATAAAATGCAGGATGAAAAAAATGCAGGAACATGGAAAAGTATCTTGAAAGTATAAAAGGAGTGGAATGATTTAATATGTGCAGGATCAGCCCCTTGGTCCTATTCTGGCTCCTTCTGAACTCTGACTGCAGTTCACAAAACAGAATTGTGCTTCACGGAGAAAAGGCAGAGGCAAGGGTGAGTTATGTACACAGTAATTCTAGCCCTGCTCAGTTTACAGGCCATTGCGACTCAATGGCGGAGTTGGAGGAACCATATACAGCTAATCTCTCATGTCTATCTATTGGGCATTTATTTGATGGGGGTTAGGGAAGATAAAGCCATGGATAAAGCAAGAAAAAATTCTCTTCTGTTTCTTTCTGCAGCTTCTGCAAGATTTTTTTTTCTTTCGGTAGAACTGTTTTTGCAACAATAGTTTTTGTCTTTTCATGCAGCTGATCATCACGAGGAAAGTTAAAAGATCATGTTTGAACATTGTACAAATGAAAAGGTTTGGTGTTTCTATTTGAAAAAAAAGGTTTAGTTTAGGAAAATGAAACAAAAATGTTCCACATATTTTGCATGAAATAGGGAAACTATAACACAGCGTAATTTGTGATCATGCAATTAAAGGCTGTATCTAGTACATATTCATATGGTACAAAACTACAACTACATGGACAGCTCTGTTAATTCCTAACTTTTGAGAGTTTGAGTTTTCAGTCCTAAAAATAATCGTAATTTCTCCGGACACAGAACTGGCATCATTTGGATGGCCATTAGAGTGTCTTATGAGTCCTTCAGTACTGCTGTAAGGAACACTTTTTATTTTACTGCTGACAGTTTCTCATTAGAGAAGAAAGAAGCACTTTAAGAAGCTGACTAGAAAAGAGAGTGCTTTTTACTGCATTTGTCCAGGCACCTGCATTTTCACATGGAGGCAGAGGGAAGAGATCATAACTACAGAGAAAAGGTAGTACAAATGGCACCTTGCTATGCACTGTCCTTGTGGGACCTTGTTGAGTTTCGCTATCCCTGTACAGAGTCTCAGTTTTAGCTGAGACTGTGGATGCAGATGCGGGTAGAGTCCTGAAATGGAACAAATTCCTTTGTGAATTAACTGCAGTAAAGCCACTTTAATTCCCATACAGAGTCCACACAGATTTTTAGTATGGCTGAGCTAATCCAGATATGGATTTACTGACAGGTCAAGGGCAGGACAGAGCAGCAAGGTTGCAGCCTTGTGTTTGATGCCAGCAGTGCAGCAGCACGCCTGCATCACACCGAGCATCTCTGCTGCTTTCCCCTTCCATCGGATCAGGCATACACCCGGGTCTGTGCTAATCCCCTTTATATTAACCTCCTGGAGTGCCCCTGTTCAAGCATGGCCTAACTGGGAAGCAGTTTGCCATCCCGAGGAAAATAGCCACTCTCAACAAGTTCCCATGCTTTCCAGATGTCTTTCAGCAACTGGAGGAAATCTGCTGTCTGGCTGCTACTCCCTGCTGGAAATGATAGGGAAAAGGCAGCCAGGATAGAGGCAGTGAATGCAGAGCCGGAGTTTTTCTCTCCTTTGTAGTTAACTCCCCGTTCTTTCCAGAGAGCAAACTGAAAAATATGTTTGTTTGCAATGCCAGTATTTCTCCTTGGCTCCTCATGATAGATCATCTAATTACGTTTGTGGCAAACAAGCATGACATCTCCCTGGCAAATGTGTAATATTCACAACTGGCAGCAACAAAACCGTTTGTCTTTCTGGCAAGATCTGAAACATGGAATGTGTATTAAGCAGAGAAGCAGAATTTGCTTTATCATATAGAGGCAGACATACCAGACAGGTCACTGGGAAGCAGAGGGTAAAAGGCCTCAGCAGAAACTTGTACCTACAGCTTGCCTGTGTTTGAATGGTATCCTGGGTCTGCCTCTGCTCTTCTTAGTTCTGTGCTAGGTCAGAGATGCCCTGATGCATCTGCAAATGTCTTTTTTTTCTCTTAGGAATAGCAAAAGTGTAACAGTCTTTGGTTTTTACTCTGCTTGCAAACACCCTCAGGCATAAAATATTCACCAGCCTGATCCTGAGCTAGCACCAGCATCTAACAGACACTGTGATGCATGTCATTGCAGCATCTGGTTTCTGTTTGGTAAAGATTTGTGGCCTTTGGAGCTAATCTGGGCCTGGCTGCCAAAACATGCAGTCAGCCTTTGCTTCTTCATAAACCGATATGAAATTCTCTAAGGTTGTGCCCCAGACCTAGTGCATTTCAGATGAAGCCTGGAACTCAGCCTGGAGCAGGCTGGTGAAGGTAGGAGCAGGAGCTGAGGGACACGGCTGTGGGAGCTGCTCCCTGCCGTGATGCTGGAGCGATGGCTGAGTCCCACCCACCCTGGGCAGGCAGCGTGCAGTGGGGGGGCTGCAGGCAGCCAGCAGTGTTGGGGAAGCCACTGCTTCAGCATGCTTTTGGGGGGCAAGCTTTCCTATGGACTCCAGACATAGCCACACTGCTTGGCTTGGGTCTCCTGATAGCCAGAGTGCCTCAGCGACTGAACTCTATGTAGACTTAATAGGAAAACAACAGCAAAAGCCACAAGCAACAATATCGCGAGAGCAGATGTTCCCATAGCAGCCTCAGAACAGTCTCTGCGTCCCTTTCCCAAAGTATTTCTTGCATGCAGTGTTTGCCAGATTGCCTATTTCCTCCTAATTGCTGCTACCCAGACATACCCATCAGGTTTCTGAAAGTCTAGCCTAGGCCTATGTGAGTTCAGAGACAGATTTGCCAAAGGCATTTCTGTTTCACAGAAATCAATGTCTAAGTGAAATTTGCACAGTACAGTGCCTCCCTGAATATTGTCACTTTCCTCTGAAATTTTGGTATCAATGGGCCACAGGAAAGCTGTCAAACTGACATCCTTTCTGTCCTGAAGATGCTTCTTGATGCTGTTTACTGGGCTCCACTGAGGCATTCCAATCAAGGGAAATAATGTATTCTTTTGGAGTAGGGAGGTGGTGGAAGAGAAAGAGAAGGGGAAGGTGTGTTTGAGGAGCTGTTTTGTTTCCCTGTTCAGGGGCTCTCTGCAAAGGAAAGCAGCTTCTAGAGTAGTTTCACTATTTTTTGCATGTAAGCCCAGAATTGATAACCTATGCTATGAATTCCTGGTCATGGTTCACTGAAGAGCAAGGATGGTGTGTGACAGCTAGCAGTGAGTAAGAACCTTTTCCCATCCACAGGGGACAGTGTCTGCAGACATTGAGAAGGAGGAGGAAAGGTCAGGCATTAGGAAAATACTGTAAATTCTGTGTTGACCTGAGAACCATAGTACCCACTGCCGCTGCTAATGCTGATGAAAAATCCCGGCCACCTGCCGTGGCATCTGACACTCTAGGATCAGCCAATACACTGAACACAACCAGCAAAGTCCTAGTGGCTTTAAATAAACCTGACTCCTCCAGACACTGAGTAGTACGTGCAGATACAGCAGGGATTTTGCATCATGACTGATGAGGTCCTGGCAGTCAGTACATTTGAAGCAGTTTTGAGCACTGACTATATCTCTTCAGGAGGCAGTACTGGGCAAACTTAACTTTCTCCACTCCTTAGATTTTCTTAGTGGTAAGTTTCTAGTAACAAGTAGATTACACAAGCAGTAGGCTTAGCTACGTCAGCACCTAGAGGTACAGAAATTAGAGACAAAGATCCTGACAAGGCTGGGGCTTTTGGGGGGCTGAATTCTAAATTCAGCACTGTGCAACTTTCGTATCTGTCTCATACAACAGTTCTTCCCATCAGCTCCTTGCAAAAGCCTCTTGAAAAGCTTCCTCCTCTCCTGCCTTTCCACATGACTCCTCATTCTTTGGATCCTTTGTTATTTGAAATACAAGTGCAAGGCATTTTAACCACAGTTATTGTCCACTTCTGATTCTGAAATACTGCTGCATTTCACTTGGTCTTGTAAAATATCTAATTTAATCTTTCTACTAGAAAGTGTGCGTGTGTCCCCCCAGAGTGTGTTGTAAAGCACCTAGTCTAAGCGCTTCCTCCTGTAAGTGCCCAGAAGTGCTATTAGCATGGGGTTTCTATATAATACACTCCTGACACATAGGCTTTTGAGTCACCGACTTTAATCGTTCTTGCTGATGCCACAATATTTTCTATTCACAGCGCTTTACTTCTCAATAATTGCATTGTTCAGAGCTCTCTGCACTAATTCTGTAATGTGAATCACCACCTCCCTAACAGCAGCACAGGGACAGAGGGTGAAGAGAACCACAGCAGCCTGAGCTCCTTTCTCTGGAATGCAGAGAGAGTTTCCTTCCTGTGGGAGTGGGTGACAGGATGATCTTATTGCAATAAACTTGTAACTCAAGGACTTCAAGGCTGATTCCCGATTTTAATGCAGGTGCTCTGACGCTTTTGACTTCAGGAAGTCACTTGATTTCTCAGTTCTCCATTTGTGGTATTAGTGCATTAATCATCCCTCTTTCCCTATGATGCCATGAATTTTCACCTGAGTTTGAAATGGCATTGCAGGGAGGAGGGGGAAGAAGTTTTTTCTTGTTCCCAGAGCACTTGTCCATTATCCCTGGGTACAGTGCTGATGGAGCAAAACGTTTCCCAGCACTGCTTTGCTATAGGCAGAAGTAGCACAAAGGGAACTGAGTCTGTAACTGCCCTCCCTATTGAAAACCAGTGCACACGTTAGTCTGGACCATTCGGAGAAGGATACTCTAAGGCTGAATTTCACTGGGAATTGACTGCCTCCTGCTTTCACATCCTTTGAAAATCTCACCCTTAATTAAAGGCTTGCCAGGTTTTTTTGCAAGTCATAATGGAAGGGAAGAATTCAGTGATATCTTCCCTAGAGGTGGAGAAATGCACGTTTAACTGCTCTACCACGTCTTTCTGCTAATAAAAAGGAGACTCCATTTTTAAAAAGGCCTTCTCTTTATTCAAGATCTGCAGCTTGTGGTAGGGTTTTATCAGAAATTACTTGGAATTTTCCAATTTTAACGTTTTCTCATTCCAATATGTTAAACAGTCAAAACTAATAACTTTTGCAACGAAAAGTTGTAGTGGGTTGGGTTTGGGTTTTTTTCCATAAATGAGCTTTTCAGGATCTATCAGGATTTCAAACCTGTTAAAACATCTCATGTCAGAATGAGAAAGAAAATAAAATATATAATATAGCTGTCGACTCTGAAATTTTAGTTAAATTATGCCCTTTTCTTTGAAAAGATCCAACTCAAAATGTTTTGGTTACCCAAGTTCAGAATATATTTTGCAAACATTTTTAGAAAATCCAGAACCATTTCCACCTCAGATCAGCTTTCCAAGACTTCTAGCGTGGGCATTTAAATCATTGCAGCAGCCATTAGAGCATGTGGTCTCACTGCTAGACCTCCTCAAAGGAGACTTGACAAATGCACAGACAATCATCTTGAACATAGGAGGGCAGTTTACATCGCAAATCACTAGTATTCTTTCCAGAATGGAAGCAGATATAAATAGCTTCCTCCAGCAATAATCTCCTTCCAGAAAACCCCATCACTCCCTCTACCCACCTGTAATTCAGAAGAGAGGTTTGACTCCTGCCTGGCAGGCTGCTGGAGTAGAGCCATTGATTCCTATTACTCTTTAAGAATATGCGGGTACAGGGCAAGCTTTAATCTTTTGAGCATTTGGCAGATTAAGAATTTTGCAAGCTGGAGCTACTCCAAATGCAGCCCACTTGAGCAGTTCTCAGCTTGGTGAAAAGGATGGGAAGGCAAGGATTTTTTAAAAACATTTCTGACTGTATGTGCTTTTGATTTTGGACACCCAACCAGAAATATTATACAGATCTTGATTTTCAGTGTTTAAAGGTGAAGAATTTATTTCTTAAAAACAAAGACCCATTCCAAAGTCTTATGTTGAGCTCATTTGAAAACAAATTGTGGAAGCAATCAGATCTTGCACTGCAGGATCTAATGAAATCTGTAACAGCTGCAGACCAGATTGTGAATTCATAGCATAGGTATTGCATATCACTTCACTCCTGCGTTCTCACATGGAGATGGCCGCTGTCAGAGACAGGTCTTCTGACTAGAAAGACATAGGTTCTTATTAGGTATTGCATTACTATAGACCTAACACCCTGTTCTGTACAAAAGCCCATTTTTTTTCTTAATTTTTTTATGTGTATCCTAATGCCAAATCTGTCTGACTAGCTCTGAGCCTCTGACTAATCTAATAAATTCCTAGCCTTATGATACTAGTGATCTACCTTCTTTTAGAATTTGTTATGTGTTTGAGACCATCCACCAATGTCTGCAAATAACCCTTAAACAGTACCAGAGGTAACTATTATTTTTGAGGAACAGAAAAGGTTGAATCTCTTTACTCCCCATCCCCAATAGTTATGTATAGAGGTGGCTGAAATTTGAACAAAATATTTACTTTTAAGTACTGGTTAAAATGTGGCAAATGTTTAAGGATTTTTTTAAAGTATTTGGTTTTATCTGTTTAATGTTCACTGTACATTTTGGTGCTTGGCATTTGAAGTATATAACTTAATTTGATTGCAGAAATAGGTTGTGTTAATTCTTAGCTGAAGAAACCTTTTTTTCCCCCTCCAGTCAGGATTCCTGTGCTTATGCAGCACCTAGCACAAGGATATTTTAGTTCTGAGTCCTTCAGCTGTACTTTATTAAAAGTAAATAATAATAATTCATATTGAGGAGCTCAAATATTTGCCTTCCACTTATGTCATCTAATGTTCATTTAACATCTGCTCTTTTCATTGCCACTCCTATCACTAAGCTTGTTTGCAAAAATGTTTGCCAAAAGAAGTGAATTCCAGAGGAAAGGAGAGCTTTTTTCCTTTCCCTTTCCCTTCCCCCTTTTTCTTAGATTTTGCAGGTGTTTGCCCCAAACCATATGTGACTAATATTTGCATGAAGTCCCTTTTAATAGATTCTTTGTAGAAGATCTGATAAAGAACTGCCAATCAGCACAACATTCCTGTGATTCCTTGCTCTAAGTGCCGCTTTCCCTGTATTTGAAACTTCAAGAAAACATTAGATGAATTACTGTCCTGTCCCTCGTGGCGAATGAGTACAAATGCAGGCTACAATCAGCAGAGGGGAGGCGAGGAGGCTCTGTGCATTCCTCCTATAGAGATCAGCCCAGTGCTCCTCAAATTTCAAATCCTAATGATCTCTAATCATTTAATCCCTGACCCAAATCAGCTCCACAGTTCAGCTTAAATCCTGACTTCGAACACCCACCTCTGTCATCTTTGCAAGGCAATTGTGAGTAGAAGAATATGTCTCTGGTTCTGGACCTATTCTTCTACGTCTCCTCCCACAGAGTGGGCAATCAGGAACTGGGCTAGATCATCAGCTTCTGTGAATCAGTGTCTGCTATCCTGGTCATAGTGCTGGAAAGGACTTGGAGAGTCCTGTGGTTCCTGTTCTGCACCATGGCCGTTCCATGACAAGTGTTTGTCTGAACTTCTTGATCTAACCTTCCTGAATGTCTTCCAGATATGCAAAATGGTTCCTTACCTTTTAAATATGCAATATATATTTTCTCTCCAGTTTGTCTTTCCATTTAATGCTGTTGCATCGTGTCCCCTCTCTGTTCAATTTAGTCTACCCATGGAGGCAGAAATTCACTATGCAGCAGATCTTTTTCACTGTTACTTGTTGTGATACAAAAGTTCATTTTCTTGGAAGAATTATTGCTGCTAGGCATGATTTTCTTCCCGATGGGAGTTTTGTTGTGATTTCAAATGGATTTGGCCCTTAGCTTGTGTAGCAGAGGTACCATATGTATTTGGATCTCAAGCAGACATACAAGAGAGACGAAGAGCCACATGCAAAGTTTCAAATAAAATTCACCTGAGAATGTCAGGGAGCCTATTAAAAAAAAAAGCAGAGTGTAAATTTTACAGAGGGTGAGCTTGCAGAGAGTTATCAGTTTGGCATTGGAACCCCCAATAGGACCCATTTCCTGGTGTCATTCACATTTCAGAGGCTGTGGAAATTGGCAGGCATGTCCTCCTGTGATGATGGTGCAGTGACTCCTCACTCACACCCCTCTTTTCCCTGGGGCACCTGAAGACAGCCACTCCTCTTTGAACATGCAGCAGGGAAGCAGACTAAAAAGGAGCCAGGCATCTTTCCCCCCCAGCCTTTTGGCTGAGCTAATGAAAGATGCAATGTGACAAGAAGTGTCATATGTGATCAGATAACCCTGTACGATGTCGATGTTGCCCCCTCCTGACTCACCGTCAAATCCCTCACTGGGATCGCGAGAGTCAAGCACTCCCTTGTGCTCCTGCTATAGCAATCCAGCATCTGCACTCTCAGCGCCCCATGCTCAGCTTGTGTCACAGCTGTGCCCTGATGTGCCTCTCATGGAGACAGAGAGGAGGAAGAGCAACTGGCCTTCATCCTGCCACTGGTTGAGGACAGGATTTTCAAACATGTCTAAAGAAATCCAGTGTTGGTTCTTACTTGCTTTCATTTGTTGAAGCTCCTCAACATTCTATATAGGCCATCTGGTTCTGATGGCTACTTTTTGAACCCTTCACCAGCTAAGTGATTTCAATGGTTTTATCCTGGTATCCTAAAGAAAGATGCCTATCTGGTTACACTGCAGGGTGGGGAGAGGTTGTTGTCTATGCATTTGGGGGGTATATTTTTCTCTGCCTGGCCTTTGGAACTGTTTGGCTGGTGTCAAACAAGCTTCCTAAGAGCAGAGGAGTCTTACACTACATGTTAAGTTCTCCCATGTTTTGTGAAATTTGGCAGTGGAACGAGAAGACAGCCATCTTGCTGTGTCTCTTCAAAGACCTCAGACAATCTGTATGGGTGATTCAACCCACAGGAAAGCAGGTGTTTTGCTTCTGTCATGTGTGGTACAACTTGTTTTCCAGGTGAATGCCTGGCTACTTTGCCTCCTCCTGAGGCAAGATGTTAGAAAAGTGGTTTAAGATTTTATCTGTCCTGCTTCTTTTTACTAGGCAGAAGGCACTAAACTGAACTTCTCCCATAGGTCTTCATTAAAATTCAGGCAAGTTCATTAGCATCCTGAAGTCTAATTACAGCACATGTGTGGATCGCAGCCTAAGAACAGATTGGTCTCCCAGGTCTCCAGCCTGTTGCTAGAGTATCCCTCGCTCAGTTGATGACTTTGGGCTGATTCTTCAGTGGGGGAGCAGGACCTGTTCATCTGACAGCTGGTAGAAACCTTGAAAACACATATATTTTCCCCCCGTACTCCATATGACTTCTTGCTAGCATCACTGACAAATCCCTAGCCGGGAGAAAAGGTTATTGGAAGCTTCAGGGCTCAAGAGATGTTCAATTTTTTGAATGATTTGAGTCATTTTGGTTTCAAAATTGCAGAAAGTCTTCTCAGTCAGAGGAGAGAGTTGTTCTAAGTGGGAGCAGGTTACAGGACTTTTACTGCCTTGGCTACCTCTGACAAGACACCAGCACAAACTAGTTGGTCATTGTTGGACCTGTAGCCTGTGAAAATTCTGCCGTGGCCATTGCTGCAGGAAGACAACATTTACTTTTAAAGACAGACAGGGCTCTGGGAGGGTGCTGCAAATCTCAAGGCGAGGAAGGAGTGAAACACTGCTCGTGTTTCATGGTTTTCAGCAGAGCGGAGCCACTTGGTGAGGCCAGCCGACAACCAGGGCTTTTGTCTGTGTTTCTCTGGCTCTCTTAGCCCTGGGATCACTGCGCACACCCAGCAGCTGCTCCTGTAAGTTTTACCTGTTGACTTTTATACTGTCAGCAAAACTTCCAGCCTGCTGTGAGGCATTAGTATACAGAAGGCTTCAGTATACAAAATACAGCCCTTTTGCCCTGAAAAGTTTGTAAGCTAAATCCACAAAAGCAGCAACAGGAGGGGACGAGAAAGGAAACCTTGTTACTGTTGCTGTTTATATTGTAGTAATACCCAGGCCCCTTGGGAAGGGCCCCAGCTGCCCTCTGTGCAAACACGGAGCAGTTTACAACACAAGCAGGGGTTGGCTTGCTTGCAGAATCGATCAGCCCCAGCCATCTAGCCCCAGCACCCTTGGCCTGCCGCCCAATAAACCTGCAGGTTTACTGGCTGAGGTCACAAGTGGAAGCAGTGAACAGAGTATCCGTGAATATTGTTTGCACTGACAGCTCCTCCAGTAGAATTTATCTGCGCTCAGCTGTCAGGTGTAGTCAAAAAAAGCCTGCAACTGTGTAAGTGGCAAAGAAGTAGCTCTGGCTGGCAGGACCCCTTTCCTGCAGTGGGCACATATAGCACCTAATACAGGGAATACTTCATTTTAGCTGAGGCTTTTAAGTGTAGCCATTGCATACAACGTCCATAATGAATCCAATTCATAAATCCAGTAATCTGGACCTGCTCTAGTTATGAAGTCCATATTATTTCCATATTCCTTTAATCCACAAAGTCATTAACAAAGCTCCAGAAAGTCATGAATATTTTCACCCCGTTTGGCAGGGAGCAGATACTCTTTCAGACAAAACGTTACAAGGAGCTACTAATGTTTTTAATTATGGAGCTAGGTCCAAGTTATTGTGCAAGTTAAGGCAGGACTACATCCAGTGCTATCTTCAGTGGCTGTTTAATTCATCAGTCATATAAATAAGGGGGTGCAGAAGACTAAAAGCAAAATGTGCACGATGTGAACATATGTGCCCTGCTTGCTGAAGGTGGAACAAGCACAGAAGTCCAAGAAAAACCTCCAGCAGGCACTGGCCTTTGTCTTCCTAAAAAAAGTGCATTGTAACAGTGCAGAGGAGAGATGTTCTCTTTTAAATGTTCCTCTGGGAGACACAGGTCCCCTTCTTGAGCCCGTGGTTCTCTCCAGGAAAAAAAAATTGTCACCTGTAAGTGATGTGATTTGCTATGTAATCATGGGTTGCTGTGGTTGCCTATGACTTTAATTGTTCGCTCACATCAAAATCAGACACACTCTTAGCGGTCAAGGTGTTGTCACACCTGACACATTAAGGATGTCTTCAGAATAATATCTTTGGGGCAGACACTGAATGCTGATGGAAAAGTCCAAGTTACTGAACTCCTCCTGCACATATTTTTAATTGCTTTACTTTAACATTTCCTCTGCATGTTCTTTTTTTTTTTCATTCTTTTTCTAAAGTATGTTTATTGTCTCTACAAACAATGTCTCTTATGCTAAGGTTTTGTGGGTATGATTCTGAGGCCTTCTGAATCAGAAATTCAACAGTAAATTGAATTGCAAAATGTGGCCCCAAAGGATCTTAACTTTATTATTATCCCTTTTTGTCAATTTCTGTTACTGTTGTAATATCCTAATTGATTCTTCCTTCACACTGAGAAAAAAAAATCTACAGATAAATAAAAATAACATTTGGAAAGGACGACAAAGGAAACTGCAAAGAAATAGACATCATATGTAGACAAACATCCTCCTACATAATGAATAATTGCACATCATCATTGCACGAATTTCTCCTTTTATTAGTAAAAGATCTTTCAAGGGAAATGCATATACTTGTACTCTGGAAAGAATGTTTGGACTTTACTGGTGGTGTGGAACAAGGGAAAAGTAAAATGCCAGTGACAGAAATGATAGCTCTTCTAGGAACATTAGCCTCTGCAGAAGCTCTGAACCCAGAACTTTTGCAGCTAAACAAACTGTGTTAGCAAAAAAAATTATTGAATTTGTATTGGGGGAGGAAAGAAAGAAAGAAACCTTGTGAGAAAGCAGTTACTTTCTGCAAAATACTGATTAAGTTCAACTTTCAATGGAAATAGTTTTGGCCATGAAGTTTTCAGCTAGCCCTAGTTCTTACAGCTCTCCAGAACCAATGTTGTGATCGGGAATAAGACATTTTAAAGGAGTGCTTCCTCTTTTCCCATTTTGTTCTATATGCACACTTTCTTTTGCAACAAGGATAGGAAAATTTTCCCAATTTCCTCATGGTGGGCTAAATTTGCTCAAAAGACGTCTATGCCAACTGAGCTCCTGCTATGATGCAGTCATTGTGATTCTTGTCCTACAAAGTACTTATTGATTCCTCCAATTGGTTTGAATATAAAACATACTACACGATGCCACAGACTCTTTTAGGACACAAGGGGCCAGGACAGGTCTGGGAAAGACTTGGAGACACTGAAACACGCAACCCTTCGCAATACACAGTTGTGTAAAGCTGATGTCGTTTTACTTCAGTCCGTGAGCTGTGTGCTGCTAGTTCAGTACGCAGTCTTGTGTCTCTGAGCGCCTGGCCCCGCTCCCAGGGCAGTCCCTGAGAGTATGCCTGCCTTGCAATGTCAGTGCATTAGCCTACTCTCATATGATCCGTGCTCAGACGTACCTATAGGCAGAACTCCAGTGCCCACTACTCACAAACAGATAGGAAGGAAGCCCTGTAGTTAATTCTAAGCTCCGCTTCTTCAACGTGCAGTGCAGACACTGTGAGCTATAGCCAGGGTAACAGCCAGCGATGTGGATGGAAACTGCATGTGACCAAATGTGTTGAAATTTCCTCTCAGGCCTTGTCTTCAGTCTGGAAATAGATCCACACCCAGGGATCCCTTTCACCTGGCAACTCCCTCTCTAGCAGTTGCCCCAGTGCTACCCTTGGAAATACTGAAGTCTACTTTACAACCAATTGCAAAATTTGAAGAGAAGACTGCTCTTTTAGTCTTGTTTTCTAGAGGGGAAAGACCAGGGGAAGCCTAAAGCTCACTGGTACCTTTGTGTGCAGTTGTGAAATAATAATAGTAACTGTAATGCTTTATAATAATAACTCTCATGCTTTAATAACATTCCGTTACACTGGCAAAGGTCTAGAATCCCCAGTCATGGATCACGACCAACTTGAGATACATGCTTTAGAAATGAAAACAAAGCAATAACAAGGACATGTAGGAATCTTCACTAGCATGGAGATTCTGATGTTGACTTTTTGATTCCCTAGTTAGTAAGATAATTAAACCCCTCTAATTCTTTCTGCCAATTTGCCATGAAGGAAGTGCAAATAAGGAGCTTATACATGCCTAGCCTGTTCGCTCAGCGTCATGGTGGGCTAAAGTACTCCTGTACAATCACAAACACATTTTTAAAGCATCCATAACCTCATGGGGCTGGTAAATGATTCACATACTGTGACCAGGGTGATCCTTGCTGTTTAATGATATATTTGGGGGGGGTGGTGTTCTATTTTTAATGCTTTTTAAATTAATATGATCTTTATCATTGTAGCTTTTCAAGCATGGGTGACTAAAATTCGACTCCTAAATCTGTGTGTAAAGGTCTAAAGGAAAGCAGGCTGGCTGGAGGCACCCTGTTCTCTCTGATGCGGGAAAGAACTAGATTCCCAAGTGTGTAGATAAGGCTGTAACTCAAAGGTATCCCTGCCTGGAGTGGTCACCACAGAAAACAGCTAAAAAGGTTAGAAATCTAACTTCAGACTTCACTAATCCCGTAGGTAATCACATTTTTCTCAACTGCCATACAAATATCTAAAAGCTTGAAATATGCAGATACAGAGGTAACTGGAGGTCAGAAGAGTGCCTGTTACAGACAGAATCTTAATTTGCTAGAACTCCAAATTGCCTGAGATATTTAAATAGTGTTTGGGACGAAGATTCAGTTTAGACAAGTAATTTGCAAGGTGTACTACAGTAGGCAATAGATTTAACTTTTCTGATATACTGTCTCAGCTGCAGCATTCAGGGGAGCATGATTCAAAAACCTGAGATGTTGGTGAAGAGTTCATTTTTCTATAAAGCTGCAAATTGCGCAGTGCATTCTCAATAGTGTTGATTTTGCTGATACATCCCCAGCATTAGCAGTTGGCAACCTGAAGCAGTAAGCAAAATCAAATACATGTATTTATCAACAACTAAGTGTGTTTCCAGCTCCTGGGACATCTCAGACGGAAACAGCTGAGGCTAGAGAGTCTGAAAGTTAGGATAAATAATGGAACACGTACAGAAAGGGAGATACAAATCAAAATGAATGTTAACTGCAGAGGCTGCACAATCGCAGTGGATTTCACTTGCTTCAGCAGGACTGCACTGCACTCTGATTAGCTTTCCCCAGACAGCAGTCCACAGGTTTGGTATGGTTATTTAGCTCCATTAGAAATTTGAAGTGTGGACGTCATTGTGATCATCCAGGCCTACCTACAGGGCTTAACACTGTGTTCTATTATTGACTGCTTTTATTGCTCCTTGCAGTCTATGTCTTTTTCTCCAGTCCTACATAACACATAAGGCTGCATTTACATTTTCTGAATGGACTAATCATGGCTCTCTGCTTTGATAAAGAATGTGCAGCCTCCCACATAACCACATGGAAACCAACAGGGAAGAGTAAACCAGAAATAAACCCGTTCTAGGGGGTTGAGAGAAAAATACCCACCAAGATAATTGGGAGGGATGTACAGAGAAGAAGCAACTGAACACATAGTCACATCTTAAAAAAAAAAAAAAAAATTATAATGCTAAAAATATCCAGATGAAGGACAGCAAGAGAAAACATGATTGAAGCGTAACAATTGGTAGAGGAGTTAATACTTATTAGCAATCATTTTAGATTTAATATAGGTTGGTTTTGTAACAGCACATGGAATGATGCATTTGACAGGACTTAAACAATTTCCTCCCCCTTTCCCAAAGAATCTGGTTAGCAACACCCTGGCACAAATCGATCAGTCTCGCGTGCTCCTAAAGAGTTGGCCAAAGCAAATACAGGTACTAAAAGTTTTTCTTTGTAAAATACAGTGAAGTTAGATCCCAAACAAATCTTCCAAAACTTTTCCTCCCTATTTTCCAAACCTTAATATGTTTTAACTTTTAGACTACTGTATTTTCTCCTGTAGCTTTAAAAAAATAACCCTGAGAGGTCAGACAAAGTTCAATCAGTCTGGTATCTTTTCTCCAAGGGTATCCAAAAGCAATTGCCTGGCCAAGAGTGTAAGAACGGAGCAAGTGTATATGATATTTTTGCAGGTACTCTCCTGTCATCCAAGTGTTTGCATCTCCTATATTTATGGAGCCAGTGTGGCTTCTATGTATTTATTAATGATCAGTGGACTTCTTTCCCATGGAATTGAAATTGCCTAGTGTCCCCTTGAACCTAGGTCAACACCACTGAGGAACATTTAGCATCCAGTCATCCTGTAGCAAGAAGCTTTACAGCTCAATTACATGTTATGTGAACACACTCCCTGTCCTCTATCTCCTGGCATTGAAATACAGCTATGTGCATGTGAGAAAGCAAACGCTCATTTCCAGATTTCCTAAGTGTTCAGAAGAAATTTGTGCAGAGAGGGTGAAATTGAAAAAGAGTTATTAAGAAAGTTTTGTAAGGTTCATGAGCCAAATCCATCTTATTAATGTCTGAAGAGCTACAAATACTTGTGCATTTGAAGATAAGTATTTTTCAAAGTACCTTGTTGTTTTAGAGAATTTGTATGTAATATTTGTTAAAGAATATTACTAGTGAGGAAAAAGGTATGTCTAGCATAAGGGTGTTAAAGACAAGCAAGCAAATGCTTTGTCGAAATAGAGCATAGAGCTTCAAGGTCATTCCACGGCTTCTTTCACACGGTGGAAATAACAATGTCCAAAGTTTTCCAAGCAATATGAAATTCTACTTTCTTCTGGAGGAAGCTTGGTGTTTGTTTCCAGCCAAATATTCCCTGCAGTTTCAAAGGTACCTTCAGAAGATAATGCCATGTAATACCTTGGGTGTCAAGGGTGAGAAAGCCTAGGCGTAATTCAGTTGATACCTGGTCCTCAAGGTTTTTAGTCACAGGGCAATTTGGCTGTTACGTGGTGCAGCCCCTTATCTGTCCAGTAGGATTGAAAGGACCCATTCAGCAGCAAGGGTTTTTAAAATATGGCAATGCCTTGTGAATTTTTTTTTTTTAACCCTGTGATGAACACAAAGGCATACCAGGTAATTATACTTTTGGAGACTAAGTTGTATCATGGAAAGAGCAATTCTCTGTGGCATTTTGATGCATCAAAATGTAAGCATTATAACCAAAGTTTAAGTAAACAGAGGATGGGAGGGTGGAGATTTGCTGATTTAATACAAAGGATGGATTTTAGAAGAAGAACACGCAGGAAATTGTACTTTATGTGCTAGGCCTTTCTGTTTCATTGAGGGGGCATATCTAAGTCACAGGTCCTCACTGATCTCTGCCATCATTCAGACCTTTCAACCTAGCTGCAGAAGACTGCTGTTCTGTTCCAGCTGAATTTACCAGCATGCTTGTAACTTGTGTTACCAACTGACCAGTGCCTTGTGCCTTTGCTAATGGTAGCAATAGCCTCAGTCTGCTAGCCCGAGGAAGCATGAGGAAGAATACATTGAACCAACAATGAAGTGCCATTAAAGGAAAAGCTGAGTATTTTTCCCAGGCGGGTGTCTTATACTTCAGCAAAGCTGGAAACATTGAAGTGCAATCTTTGTGCTTGCTGCCTTGCATACAAGCAGTGCATGCAGAGTGAGTGGTTGTCAAGCTGTGATTCCCTCTTGAGAGGAGTGCATGTATATAAATCACCTTTGCTTTGCAGATTTATGTGGATGGAACCTACTCACTTCAGTGGGCTTTGTGATGACTGGGTATCGGGTTGTGGGAGCAGTATCAGGATGGGCATGGTGGACGCTACGTGACTGACCACTTATCAAATCTAAATCGTGACCTAGCCTTTCATGCAGGGTGTGAAAGTGTCACAGAAGCAAAACGTAAAGGAAAAAGGAAGCTGTTTGGTTCTGGGCGTGAACCATGGTAGCTCCAGCATAACCTATACTAACTATTAACCTAGCCTCACCGGGCTTTTGAGGGTTCACATACTTCTCTCTAAAGTCTGAAACATGCACTTTTGCTTTATAAGTGCTACAGTGTACCAAGCTGAAGCTCTTTTTTCCACACATGCAATCTCAATGCATATGTGCCCATGGAAGTTGTATGCAAATGTAATAGCATGGCAGATTTTACACAATGGATTTACGTACATGTAACTGCATGAAATGCATTTGGGTGCGTTTTGTAATATGTGACACATCATGTAAGGCAATTCACTGAATTCCTGTCAGATAACTGCTCTATAGCTATCTTTAGAAATATTAAGGGAAAAGGCAGGGCCCAAATTCACATCTTTGTAATCCTGCTGACGTGTAGTTGTTATTCCTCCTGATATTACCATTTCAAATGGTCAGGAGATTTGAAGTCTGCCCTTCTCTTTCTCTCTCCATCGTATTTGCCTGTCATGCCATACACTGTCTATGTAAGCAAAAGATAATCACATGGTACAGACATCAGTGGAAAGTACTTTTACAAAAAATCTGTTCAGAAGTATGGGAAGTAAAGAAAAAAGGTTCTGATCTAATAGAATTTCTGTAGTGTGAAAAAGAAGTTAAGTGGAAAAAAAATAACAGAAACTACGGCGAGAGTGCTCTTTACACTTCCTTGATGGAGTTAGCAATATTGTCAATAGACTGTTTTTTCTAGATTGCTACAAGCAATTAATGGACTTTACTTTGAAAGAAATAAAACCCCGTAAGCACAACATTATGAGTTCTTAAGACCACTGTGTGGTTAAAGAAGAACAATGAAACCCTGAATGTGTAAGAAATACAACCCACACTATTTTGCAGTAAATTGTATGTGTAACCTATTTGACCAGTTATATTATAATCTTGTGGCTGGTTATTTATAAAACGATCAAGTTCTTTTTGACTTTGAACTCTACTTGAAGAGCAGTGATAGATGCTCCCCACATGCTGTTAGCTCTGTGGCTCCATGCTTTGGATGTGGGAAAGTCAGGCTGACAGAGACTTCAGAATTAACATGTGAGGATGTGTTGCCTGTGTAGAAACCACCTACAGTCAATAACCTTGAAGAAAAATACCTCAGCACCGAATAGGACCCAACGCAATCCTAGCGTCTGCTTGCTTCCCTGCCCTACATCCCCGTTTTCCACTGGTTTCAAAAAGCCAGATGAAACTTATAACTGAAGGGCAACGGAAAAATATTAAGATGCAAACAGGAACAACTCCAACTTCATTCATGCCACAAAGGTTACTGTAAGCCTTGCACAAAATCTACTTGCAGCATTCAGAGGAGTATTTCTGAAAGATTTCTAAAAGGGCTTCTTCAGGAAAGGGTGACAGACAGATCTCCCACCCTTCATTGGGAAAGACTGTTCAACATCAAGACTGGTGCCGAGAAGGAAATTTTAAGGGACTCAGGTCTTGCCATCTGTAAAAAAATGAGTGTCGTAAGAGAAAAAATAGTGTTTTCCCTCAGACAATTTGACCAAACAATCTTATTCCTTGGGGAAATGGAACGTACCTACATTATAGCCGATCTACACATCCTCCTCCTACAGTTTTCCCTGTCACTCTGTTTCCATCGTGTCTATGTGAGAGCAATGTTAAGCATCAAACTTCTAAAAATGATCCTAGCTTCTTAGCAACTCTAAGCACCTCTCTAGCATTTAATAACAATTGTTTATTGGTTTGCAGTTAGTGTTTTCGAATTATAAAGCAACGCAGCCTGCATTTTTCATTTTGGAAACTCGCTTTCACCTACTCAATTTCAGAAGAGAACAGCTTAAGGAATCATTTGGTATAATGACAGATATTTACTTTTTCTACTGTCTTTATTTACATTGCTAGGCAGTGGTGGTTACAGCAGCTACTATTGTCTCTGTTCACTTACTGGGGTATTCACGTTCGTATTTCCTGAAGAAAAGCACCAACACGCATCTCTTACCTTCAAGCCATACGAATCTCTCGGGCAGTGGTGGCAGGACTTTACGTCAAATATATCCAAAACGCCACAACTCTCCACCGTGGCTTTTCTCAAGCTCCCCCAGGCTTTCAGGCAGACTTTTGGGCATTCAGAATTCACGCAGCAGCAGAGGAGCAAGAAGAAGAAAAAAACACCTGCCTGACCCCTGCAACCTGGGAGTGCTGCAGATGAAACTTGCCGTGGTGAACCCCACGCCGAGCTAGCACCTGCTAGAACTTCAGGAGCTCAGGGAGCCGTATCGGCTTCCCGGGAAGAGGCGATTTCGGAGGAAGGCTCTCCCGCGGTAACTCGCTGTCCGTTTCCTTCAGCGCGCAGCTGGGTGGCAAAGCAGCAGCTCCGTCTCCCGCTCCCGGAGCGCGGATCTGGCGAGCCGGGGAGCAGAGCCGCCCCTTCCTCCCACGACGACAGCCCGACAACCTGTGCCCGCTCCAGCTGCCTTCGCCGGCCGCGGGGCGCGCTTTCCCGCCGCGCTCCGCTTCCCGCCTCGCCTGCCGGGGGGCCGAGTTTCCTCCCACCCCCCCCACCACCCCCGCCGCGTCCCACCGCCTCACGCCCCGGAGCTAACCCCGGCGGCCCCTCTGCCCCCGGCTGCAGCACCGGGCGCCGGACAGCGGCGGGAGCGGGCCGCGGGCGGGGCGGAGCGGAGCGCGGCCCCGGTCCCGCTGGCACGGAGGCGGCCGCTCCCGCCGCAGCCCCGAGAACGGGCGGGAGCACCGGCCCCCCGCCCCCAGCGAGGAGACCCCCGGTAGAAATGAGCCTTTGCCCGCCCTGCCCGGCCCTGCGGCCGAATGCCGGCCGCTCGGGGGATGCGGGGCAGCCCGCAGCGGGGACGGGGCAGGTGGCCGGCCGGCCCCGCACGCCCGCCCGGGAGAGTGGCCCGGGTGAGGCCCCCGCGGGGCCGGGAGTGCCCGGCAGGTTCCTCGCCGCCCCTGCATACGCCCAGCTCCACGGGGAGGGCAGGGGAAACGTGGCACGACCCTCCAGGATGGAAAGGAAAAAGGAAAGGAAAGGAGAAGGGGAAAAGCGAAGGGAAAGGAAAAGGAAAGGAAGCTGGCCGTACTTGTTATTTCTACCGTAAACAGCTCGTGTGCTGCCTTGGTCGAGAAACGGGTGGCTGCCAAACGGGGACATCACCCACCTGCATTCTTCCCCAGCAGAAAAGTCCCAGCACGGTCCTGGGTATTTGCTAACCACCCAGGCTAAAATTCTCAGCAGTGCTCCTGGTTCACACGCTCTCTGTAATGGTAAATAGATCTCTTTGCAATTCAAATGCCAAGAGAAATCGTTTCCTGAAAGGGTGATGAAAGTGTAGCTGCTGTTGCAATATTTTAATATCTTCTTATAGTTTAATAGCTTTAACACTACCTAACTTTCAAAGCATTAGGATTCCACAATTTGAAGGGTGTTTCCTAAGAAAGCTTTTCTTTTTCCCAGAAATGGTTTTCTGGATGTATTTTTCACACTACCAAATAACACTAGACAAAGAGAAAACAGAACGAAACCCATCTCTATGGTTAGGTTTTAAAAGGCCTCCATTTCTGGAGGTTCTTCTACAAAGGAGTGCATCTAGAAAACTGTTTTCAACCTTTCCTGACTGTGGAACCCTAAGCATTTTACGGCAGAGCTACCGACCCCTTTAGCGGGGTACTGCATACATGAATTGCTGCAAAATGTACACACACTTGTCTTTCTGAGTCATCTTTAGCGTTAAAGTCAAACTGAATTCTCTTGAACGTTCCAAGTGTTATTGAAATAGTTTCCTTTTCATCCAAGTAATGTTTCTCTGTGCGTTTTGCAGTGCCAAGGTAGCCAAACGAATACCAGAGCTGACACCTTTAGCACAAGTCCCAGAAACAGTCACAGGAATTGCTGTAACACTGCAGTAACCTGGAAGTATTCTTCTGAAGTGCTAAACTGTTCCCGGTGCCAGCACAGGAAGCATCCGACGTTACTGTTTTGGTATAGCTAGAATACTGATTTCTCCTTGAAAGCAGGACAGGAAAGTTTTAGGACATACGACATTTTGCTTGCCTCAAAAGAAATGTATTTATTTAATGGATGGACAACACTTCTTTCAGATGTTTGTGCTTTCTTTGAGGCCAAGGAGAATCTTGTCCTCCCCTGGCCTCCTTGGGCTTCCAGTTGTGTCACAAGTATGCTTTCCATCGAGTCATCTATGAGAAAATCAACTACACTCCAAGTCAGGAAAACAGTAATTTAGTAATTAATAACTGGGCAAGCTATTTAACGGATGAGCTCTGAGTCTCACTGACTCTTTCCCATCTGCCTAGGCCTTTTAATTTACAGTGAAGATGTGTTTAACTGCTGGTAAGAGTCATATCTGTGTGTTGCTGCCACCACATTTTTTCAGTCCTACTCAAGAAAACAGCTTTTATTCTGCCCACCAGAAAACTATGTATTAAAGCAATGGCTAATCTGATAGAAGATGGTGTTATATACCGCATCTCTTGCCTGTGCTAGAAATGCACCTAGTCTGTTAGCCTGGAACGTGAAGAACTACATCCTCAGCTGGTGAAAAACTGCAAGAGGCTTTGATCGGGCTGTGTAGCTGTCCTTATGAAGTTTAAAGTGAGATTCATTTCCCTTTAATTTTGTACCAAGAATGTCAATAAATGCCCTAGAGTTAGATGAATCATGGGAGTGAATAAAAGACAATAACAAGAAAAACTGACTTATAAAAAAAACCCAGCCCTGAACCTGAAGCCAAAGTAAAATGAAAATTCAAAGCCGCAAGTATAACCTTCTTATAAGAAGCAAAATCTTTTTTTTCAGTGCATTTCTGGTTTGTGATTGCTCACTGAGGAAGCTTGGTGACTAGCTCTTTGGTTAGAGGTTGTTCAACAGCAGCTTTCTGTGAGTAGACAATTCTGGAGAGTTGTTATTGGTTAATATGGAGTAGACACATCATTCCTAGGACATAGCTCCTCTTTGCTCTGAGGGATATAACAAGAGGAGTACAGTTCCTGGGGCAAATATCATAAGTGTTCTGCAGTATTTCTGCAACATGTGTTCTCTCTTTTTGCTTCTTTAACAGAAAACTTACTCATCTGACCAGCACTGGAAGTGGAATAAGGTAAGATGCCTCCTGCACTGCACCATGCAGCTGAAAAAGTAAAATGGCAGTGAAAGAGCAGTCATCGAGATCCTCACAACAAGATAGCTTGTTGTTTTACTGTTCTATCGCATGCTGCTGGTGTAGAAAGCTTTGAAGAAAAAGCTAGGGTCTTGACTGACAACTTTATTTCCCTGATGCAAGGAATAGTCGACCACAAATGCAGAAGAGGAAATGTTTCTGACTCCACTGGGGACAAGACAGAGGTTCCTTAGGGTCCCGTCCAGAAGCGTAGGATGAGCTTCCCTGCAACTTTATCACAACTTTGTTGCCTTCTGTGTCCAGCCTGTCTCTTTGGCTTTGCCTTTCTGGCATCAACATTCAGTAAGTATAAAAATAAGGAAGACTTTCAGAGCAAACTACTTCAGTGTATGCAGTTCTTCCTCACGTGTACACCCCCCCCAAACTCCTTAACATGATTTATTTGATACATCACATACACTTCTAAAGGGTACTCATCTCGTATAGAGTGTGTCACACAAACCCTAACTCGGAATAGTGCAGAACTCTGCCTGTTACAGTGCAGGAGTGGAGTACTTCTTGGCTCACAGGAGTTGAGCACTCGCATCTCACTCACTAAGCATCTCGTTCAAAACACCGGTTCTGCAGGCTCCTAAAAAGTGCCATTCTTCTAAGGGTCAGTGCTATGCAGGTTAGGAGGAAGGTCAGAGAAATACACTAACAAGCCCAGGCTAGTCACCCCCAGCAACTCCTTTCTCTATGGCGCTTACAGCCCCCTGCAGCCAATATTACACTCTAGATTTAGCAACTGAAACCCCAGTCAAGGGCCAAAATGCCAGTCCCACTTCCTCTTGCACTGCCTAATTATAGTCCAGACTGCCATTCTTTCTTAATCTCTTTACCAGCACCAGCTAGCAGCTAGACTATTTGCAGAAAGGTCAAGATGGATCCATGTGCAAATCTGAATTGAAGTTGGCAGGACTTCTCTCTCATCATGTGCGCAGTCCTCCTTCACAGAGGACCACTGCAAAGTCATTTGGCCGGATGTTGTGCCACTTTGATTACAAATACATAGAATAGCACACTAGCATTCTTTGCAGAAGATGCTCTCTCTCAGGGTAGACCTATATCTGACTTCTGAATACAAGACTTGAGGCTCAGGAAAGCAGATTAGTCATAACGAGCCTTGTGAACTTGAATGCTCTGCATTTTTTTCATCTATTCTGCCAAAACAAGTAACGTTACCAGACTCTTACTCGTACTCACTTCTAGTGTAGAGGGAGTATTCACTTTCATCAGAAGAAGAGGCACATAGAATTATAAGGGTCAGAATTAGCTTCTGGGAAATGATTAGCTCTGTGCCTTGCACGGCTGCTTGAAAGCTAGTCTTGCCGGAGCAAGTATCCACTACTTATTACAGGCTCGCCTTTAATTGCATGATATTAAATCTATCCTTGGGAAATTCCAGCTCTTGACATAGCTGTAGATATTGTTTTAATCAGCCGCACAGAGTCATAATCTGACAGGAGGTGTCCTATCAAATATGCTGCACTTTAATAGAATGAGCTAGTAATAAGGTGTAAAAACGATGGGCTGCATCAGAAGTACCTCACCTGACATGATCTGAGGGTCTGGCCTGATGGTTTCTGAAGTACTTCCTGTGTTTCCTTTTTATTATAATCTAACAGAACATATTGGAATATGAAGGAGCCGTAACTTGGAAGACATGACTTTTCCTGTGATGCAAACTAATGCTAATACTTTGTTACTTAGTCAACTGGGCACATTAACAGCCCATTAAATGCAGTTCACAGATGGGCACAGCTTGTGCTTTTCTTGCTGGAAATTCCAATGAATTGTGTCCCTCCAGGTGAGAGAACTGCCATCTTTGGATCCCCGAGAGGCGATAGAAAGAGGTACCCATAGTGGGCCGCCTTTGATATCTGTTGGCGTGGAGCCTGTGTGGGTTAGGCAGCTGCGTAGTACATCACATTTCACCCAATTGCTGTGATCCTCAGAGCGGTGTGGTTGCTACAACCTGTTGCGTTCTCAGTGTGTCTGAGCCGAGATCCAGTCTAGTCACACAACACTGGAAATGACTGAATCAGTTCATCTCAAGTTTAAGAAATCAATAGCTTTTTGCATGAAATTTCTTCAGAAGCCAAGATGGATATTGATCTCTCTGGGAAGGAAATGGATTCTCATCTTCTTAGATCTTTTCCAAAGGTGGGCTAGGAGAATGCTAGTTTCTCCCATGAATAAGGAGTCAATAGTGAGTGCAAAATATTTTTTCCAAAAGCAATGCACCAGAAAGTTCTAATATGAGAGAGTATTGGAAAAGGGGAGCTTTAACCTGCCTCTGCCACTGTTTTACTGTGGGGCACTGGGCAAGTTTTTGCTTTTTCTCTGTCTTAGCCTAAAGTTAGGACAAAGTTTCTGCATTACCATGGGCTTGGAGTTTACATATTAATCAATATCTCACATGCTCAACCAAGATTCAGCTCAATCTGTATTCTCTACCTGTTTCAGTGAACAAAGTCTGTCTCCTTGCAGACAAATTTACTGTCAAATACTTGATCTGGACAACATGACTTAAACTGCCCTACATGCCGTTATTCAGTAGCCTGACACAATCAACCATAGATGGCCAAAGTTGACCCTGCTGTCTTAAGCTGAGGCCTCTGCAAAATTTGAAACACTGTGTAAGCACAAGTATGGTGAACACATTGCCATTCATCTCTCTGCCATGGATTTCCTTTCTGTGGCATGACAATAATGAAACTAACATATTTACTTTAATGCACAGGGTAGTCTGAAGACTTTCCTAACTCCATTTTATTTATTAAAATATCCCTGAATCTAAAAGAGCACTGTACAACTCCTGTTGTTTCTCTTTTAATCATTTACTATTTCTTACAGTTGCTTTTATACTCTAAAGTGGTCTATTCAGTTCCCACGGGATTCCCGACTGGGGAAATGCTATCAGTGCACATTCAAATAAAATAAAATTTGCTGTAGCTATGTTAAAAAAATAATGTTTTAGCTCTCTAGAGAGCAAATCCAGGCTTGAAGCAGAGTATCAATAATAATTTGTAAGTGAATAAAGGGTCAAAATATGCATACTGACACCCTTGGGGTTGCAGAGCACACATTTCTTAATTCTTGGGGTGGCTTTTTGGAAACTAAAAACTCAGTTAATTTCCTTCCTGTGGATAACTACAAAAGATGTACTGCTGCAAGGGGCCAAGATTTCATGGCATTGCTGTTGCGCTTCACCAGTTGATGCCTTTTGTGCTGGATACTCATCTTGCTGAATGCAGTATTTTTCACAACAGGTAAGGACAAGACTATGGTGATTTAGAAGCACCTGTCTGGGTGCAGTTTATGAATTCTGATTAACCTTAAGAACATTCACTACCTAAATATTCTGGTGTCGATGGAGTTGGTCAGGTGCTGTCAGAGCTGTATCACACATGCTTCCCATCAGGGAACCAGAGAAATGTTAAACTGTGGTGGCCTCCATTCAGTTGGCAACACTTGCAGAACGCATGTATAAATGTCCCAAATTGTGAATGCTAACTAGGTTATTTTAAAAGAGAGAAGGAGAAGAGTCTTCCTGTTCTTTCCATCTCTATGTCTGGTGCCTTTTCTCTGCTAACAAAGGCCCTTGGGAACCTTGAGTGTTGGCAATCAGCTTGGAAAAAATCACCTGGATTGCAAGAGCTTCTTTTCTGCCTTTTCTTTTTTTTCACCTCCTTGTTATTTTTCCAAAGCTCGGCAGCCAGTGGAGACACGTAATTGAATTAATTGTGATTGCTCGGTGATGCAACAGCCACCCCACTGACATGGCTGCAGGGTGCCTCTGGCTCACATACGGCTGCTGCCTTTGAGCACGAGTGGGCACGCTCCAGAGTGACAAGTCTAAAGAAACTCTCTTCTCTCCAAGTCACCACAGCCCTATGCCAGCCTCCTCTAGTGTCTGGCTACCGGCACTGTTTGCCTTTGAGCACAGGAGAGTGTCTGCTGCCTCTCTCTCTCTCTGTTCGCAGAGGGAGGTGGGCAATCTCAGTTTGTCCTCCAGGAGTTGCCATTTGCATAATGATCAAGTCAGGCCACCTTGTCAGCCCCTGACAATGGTGGAAGGCTAAGGTGCTGGTCCAGCACTGAAGAAAATAATGGCTGTGTAAGCCAAATCATAGTACACCACAATAGCATTAGGAACCAGGGGAGTTCAGTTTTCTCGAGGTTTTTCATGGCTGGCTGTGACAGGCCTATGGTAGAACTGCTGATACTAATCGATACTTCAGCTGCAAGGTTTCTCCCCCAAGGCAGAGGAGGAGACTGATAACACTTTGATAGATGACCAAAGACAATCCTGTCATATCCCACAGTTATATACCAAATCCAAAGCTGACTGCTGCCCTTTTTCCAATCCAGAACTCACTGGGAATTTTGCTCCATTGTGCTTCTTTGACACATCATGATTTCAGAAGTATCTGCATTAAATAACCTGTCTTGGCTTCCAGTGGAAAAAAAAAGCATTTCTAAGTAGCCTTCAAAATATCTAATTTGGCATCATTATGGGCTGGTGTAGTGGCTACTCAGTGGACTGCAATACAGTCAATGTAAAGAGGGGCAGTGCTTTAATGGTGCTTTGCCCTGCTGATAGCAAGTGTATCAGCTATTGCTGATGGGTGAATTAACTGCTGGAGTCTTGGGCAGCACACGCTTTAAACAAGGCCTACAAATATGATGCAAATTCCATTCTGACACTAGAATGAATGTTTGATGGCAATGTTAAATTGCCACTAGACAGTCTATACACAGTGCCAAATTCAGACTCACAAGGGGACTGTCCTGAAGAAATACTTGTCTGCACTGAGCTTTTCGTTCCTAATTAAAAACAGAGCCAGAGCCAGCACCAGGTAATGAAGGAGTTGGTAAATCTGTTTATACAAAAGAAAATCACGAGTTAGTGATTTGCAAGGAGAAGTTACCAATAAAGGACACAGCAACAAACCAAACAGAACAGCCAGTAAATACATGGTACAAGGCATATTTCCATGAGTAGCTGAGAGGTCTTTATCCATGCGGCATGGAGCTTAGCATGTCTTCTCTGCCAGACATTAGCCACGGTATGCCACCTGCAGAGAAGTAGCTAAACATGGTCAAGGGTCAGCCAGGCAGACCTGACCATGGCTGTGTCTGGCAGTAATGACACTGCAAGCATCACAAGCCAAAGCTCTGGCACAGTGAGTAGTGCAAGCTCAAGAAAGCCCAAAAGGGAGGCACAGGCTCAAGTCTTCTCCTTCTCTGTACCACTGGGTTCACCTACAGTTCGTGTCCCAGAAGTTTAGACACAAGCCAAAGTTTGGTCCAGGCCTGTGCTCAAAAAGAAGTATAGATTTTGCTATTGCTTTGTGCATCCCTAAATAATGTGACTGTTGCTTTCATTAAAGAGTTGGTGGAATTGGCTGGTAACAGGTACAGGGTAATATGGGCAGTGCTGTGCAGGGTTCTGGGTTCAAATTCTTCATTTTACTGTGAATTAGAAAAGAGCAGAATGAAGGAGAACAGATGGGTCCACCTTGGTGCCACACACACATCATTTAGTATGGAAAAGAAGCAAAATGCGTAGCTGGGAGTGGAAGATAGGGGTGCAGTTCAGGAACCGCGGAGCTGAGGAGGTTGAGAACCCTAGGAAAGGCATATTCACAATGAGGCAGAAAAGCTGCAGTTGTTCAATATCAGTAAAAACTCTGGGGATGGATACCCACAGGGGGCTGTTTCTAAAAGGCTGGGAGACAAAGCCCATAAGAACTTTGATATATATTTAAGGTTTTCAGACCCCCACAGCAGATTCAGCAAATCACACTGGAAGCTTCCTGTTGCACACAGTGAATATCAGAGTACTTTTAGGGTTCTCTGAGAGCTCTGCATATTGCTACCAGATCAAACATAAATAATATTCTTCCTTATCCTGGCTAGCCTCTAATTGCTGTCATTTCTTTCCCCAGAAAGCCTCCTTAGCAGTTTTCCTTCAGGCACAGTAAGTATAAAGTTTGTTTAATCATGAGGAGTAACATTTATTGGTGCAGGAACACCTTGCAAAGGAAACAAGCTTTGCCTTAATGTTTTGGAATCAGTGGTCAGTCTAAGTAGCAGACTGGTTTAGCAGAAATCTGTTCCCTTCCTGTCTGCTTCCCACCCAGATGTGCACAGCTAACGCATCAAGCTTACTCGACCTTTTCTGGATTACAAAGATCTTTGCAAACCCTTAACTCTGTGCTTTCTCATATCTTACATAGAGGGCGTTCTGCTAGCTCTTTTTCAGAAATGAGATTCACAAGCTACCTGGATCCTCTTTGCAGTTAGGGAAATAATTACTTTACGCAATATAATTTGCTTAAAACCATGACAGTTTTAACTATAGTTTAAGGCTAAATAACTGTTCAGCAAGACAGCTGGTAAAATTCACCCTGTAATAAGACTGAAGCAATGTAAACAAGCCCAGCCCATTTAGGGCTTTGAGTTAATATAGATGTCAAATGCTTCCTTCAATACCTCTAAATTTCCCAAACCATCAGACATTTTCCTCCATTATAAATGTATTTATAATAGATCTCATCCTTTATCACCTAAACCCACAACATATGGCTGTCCTAAATCCCTATAATTGATTACGTTGGACTATAAATTCACCTGGGAAGAAACATCATCTAATTTGTTGAAATATTACAGGCACCTGTGGCACAATATAATGAAGAACTCCTGCTGCAGCACAGCTTTAGGGAGCTCCAGGCCTGGTTCCCTTGTTACTTGGAGCGTGGCTGTTCCAAAGAAAACACCATCTGAAGCAGCCAAAAATGACAGTGCTTTGACCTTTAGAATGAAACACGCCCCAAGATTTTCTCTCTGCTCTGCTGGGCTCCTGTAGTGGCTGTGCTCTGCTTAAATGTAAGATGTTATCTGAGTCTGCCTTCTCCTATATGCCTGGTTGTAATAAGGAGCTCCTTTTAAAAGCCACCTCGAGGAAGAGGGATACTTCCTGGGCATTTGCAAAGGGGCATGGTCCACGGAAAGCTGAGGTGACATTTATTACAAGTTAAACCTGGGCTCACATGCCCTGTGGACCTGTGCTCAGGACCTGAGAGAACTATAGTCTGTTAAGGGTAACGATCAAACCGGGTTTAGGCAAAAGGGACTGAAGGAGCTTTTCAGCTCTGATTATGGTAATGTGAACAAATGGGAGGGCTTAGGACTTGATCTTGGGTTTACTGGTATCAGCAGAAAGGCTGCTGTTTGCGTCCATATGCTTTGCATCAGGCCTTTTGAGCGTCTGAATTAGCCAGAAGACAGAATACCAGGCAAGTGGAAATCATACTTGTAGAGAAGCCGAGTCAAATTACTGAAAACTAAACCCGTCTTTGCAGCCTCTTAGCAGGCTAAGTAATGCCAAAGAATTCTAATTTAAATGACAGCCAGCAGGGAAGTATCTCTGTGGCCTGATGTCCTCCATCCTGCTCAGTTAATAACTGCGATCCAATTGCAATTATGGAGATAAAGCTCAAAATTCATTTGCAGTTGCTTGAGTTGTGGAGATTTATTGTTTGGTAACTATCTTGCCACAGTCTTGGGGATGGAATAATCTCCCCTATTTACATAATCAAGGTATCAAAGGCTTTAGAGCAGGGCATGCTATCAGCAGATGGCCCTGCCATGTGTGGTAGGATCCCTTAGTTTTTATAGCTCGTGTTGCATCCAATCTCGGTATCTATTTGCCTATAGCAAAAGTTTACTGTCTCCTACTAATTAAGTGTAATTTACATTAATATAGAGAGTTCTTCCTGTATTACTGTCAGCTTGCTAAAGGCCCATTCAGAGGCAGCCCTGACCCACCTCTGTGGCTGAATGGGTGCTGTAAGAGGCAGGATTTGTGAAGGTGAGGCAAAGCTGGAAATCTCCTACTCTTTGAGGATGTGACCACTGTGGACTCCGCATACCCACGCCAGAGAGAGTTGAGAAGGAAAATTAGAACGATACCTTTGTCAAAAGCTGCTAGAACAAAATGCAGAAAGAATTAAAATCATGGGCAGAACACGTATGTGGATATTTTTTATGATGGGTGAGTTTCTCTAACTCTCTGCAGTCCCAGAAACCACACGGTAGGTGTTCAGTTTAGAAGGGGTCTTGGTGTATCTGTTCTACACACCACCAGCTACAAAAATCCTTCCTTACATTCTAAAAAGCTCTTAGGCCCTCGCCTTCCCCAGCACCAGCCACACATTATGATCAGTTGCAGGAAAAGAAAATGAATGATGTCAGAACATATTAGATTGCTGCAATAATACAAAATTTGTGGGGCTGTACGGCTCAAGTGCTTTGATCTGGGCCTGTTTCCACTTACAATGTTATTTCTTATTGAAACATACCATTTTTCACCTAATTGCTCCTGTAAAACTTTTCAGATTATTTGCATTTCTCACAATAAACACAGAGTTAAAAAAACCCCTCATTTTCATAATATTTTTTGTAAAATGAAGTGCATTTTAGTATGTTTCTTTTAGACTAAAAAACCCCCACTCAACTGAAATATACACAGCTGCTGACCAAACCTCAGCTGTATGTTTTTTTCCTTGATTCAGCTGTTCAAACACTTCTGTGGGCCCCATCAAATGTTCAAAAAGTGCAGGTTAAACTTTGGGAATAAATTGCTGAAAGATAAAGAGCTTTCCATTGCATTTTAAGAACAGGCTAGGTGAGGGTCTGTAAGACTACCTAATGTTGGGTCTTTTTGCCCTTTTTTCTGTAGTGATATTTCTGGGTTCAAAAGGGATTTTCCTTGTAGAGGCAGAGACATTAGAAGTTACTGGGGGGGATTAAGGCTCTTCCCACCTGAGGGGTGAGGTGCAAAGGAATTTTTAACTCAAGGTGGGGTTGTGGGAGAAAGCCTCCTGCATAAATGAGTAGGTGGGGTATGGAGCTGAGATGGGAAGAAAGGGGATGGTGCTGGAAGAAGGAAATGCGGTGACAAATCTGAAGAGGAAAGAAAAAGGTAGGCAGGCATAATGTCTTAATACTGTCTAGCTCTACACCAGATTACTACTCCAATACTCATTCTCTCCCTGAGAGTAGGTCTTGGGTTTGATGACCTCAGGCCTAACTGTGTCCTCCTTCCTTGGCAGCAGCTGTCAGACAAGAAAGAAGAGGTGTGGTGTGGAGCAGCGAGGCAAGCGTGAGCAAGAAGAGGAGCGGCGTCGGGCTGAAGAGGGGGAAAGAGAAAGGCCCTCTGGGCAAAGGGGCCTCCCTGTTGTCACCAGGGCGTGGTCACATAAGAGCACCGCGGGCACCTTTGGGGTGCCCTGGCTGGCTGCCTGCCTGCCTTTGCGCTGGGTGACCTCCCTGTAACCAGGGCTCGGTCTTTACTTTCATTGTCGTTGACCTTCTGCCGTCTTGCTCCTTTGGCTGCCCAGATGTCCTGGTTTCAGCTGGGATAGAGTTAACTGTCTTCCTAGTAGCTGGTACAGTGCTATGTTTTGAGTTCAGTATGCGAAGAATGTTGGTAACACTGATGTTTTCAGTTGTTGCTCAGTAGTGTTTAGACTAAAGTCAAGGATTTTTCAGCTTCTCATGCCCAGCCAGCGAGAAAGCTGGAGGGGCACAAGAAGTTGGCACAGGACACAGCCAGGGCACCTGTCCCAAAGTGGCCAACAGGGTATTCCATACCATGTGACATCCCATCTAGTTTAGGAACAGGGAAGTGGGGGCGGGGAATCGCCGCTCAGGGACTGGCTGGGTGTTGGTCGGCAGGTGGTGAGCAATTGCCCTGCGCATCATTTGTACATTCCAATCCTTTTATTACTATTGTTGTCATTTTATTAGTGTTATCATTATCATTATTAGTTTCTTCTTTTCTGTTCTATTAAACCATTCTTATCTCAACCCACAAATTTTACTTCTTTTCCCAATTTTCTCCCCCATCCCACTGGATGGGGGGGGAGTGAGTGAGCGGCTGTGTGGTGCTTAGTTGCTGGCTGGGGTTAAACCACGACACCAGAGAGAGTGGCAACCCTGTAAGGAGGGTGAGAGCCACCGTCTCTGCACCCAAGGGGGAAATGGAGCTCTCTGGACCCCAAGCCTGCCCTGTAAGTGGCTTTCTGCCTGCTGGCAGCCTGGCCAGCGTGACCCCCCTGGAGTTGGGGCGTGTCATGGCATTTGCCCTTTGGCCACCCGTGAAGCCCCTTGGCATGTTGAGGCTCCTCTGGCCTCCATGCAGCCCAGGGGGCAGGTCTGAGGCTCTCCTCTCCTGCTCGGGGGTAGGGATGGCTCCCCAGAGCTTGACTGCACAGAGCTCGCTCTCTCTTCTGGGAAGTTCTCTTTGTGTGTCCTTGTCTTTGTCGGTGTGAGTGAGCGAGTGAGCTTGTCCTTTAGGCCCCCGTTAACATCGCTGCAGCTTAGCTTAGCTTAGCTTAGTTTAGCTTAACTTAGTTTAAACTTCCCAGGAGGGAAAGAAGAGCTCTGTGCAGCAGTGGGGGGTCCCCTCTGAGCCCATGAGTGGAGGGAGAGTCCGGGCTTGCCCCTTCTTTCTAAGGCAAAGCCGCCTTGTCGTAGCATGGGCAGCGCGACCTGCCTGTAGTCTGGGCCTGGGTCTCTGCCTGCCTGGCTGCCTGTCCTGCTGGTGACCTGCCAGCGTGACAGCCCTGTACTCGGGGCGTGTGTCACGAGCCGTGGAGCCCTCTGTCCCCAGGAGCAGCCCGCCCTCCCTGTAAGCAGGGCTGGGGAGGCTGCCCTAGCCAGGTACCAGGAGCAAGCCCTCCCTCGCCCTTTAGAGGGTGCAGGTTGAGGAAGCGCTGTGCCGGAGGGCGCAGTCCCGCCTTTGGCGCTGCTTTTGGCTGGGGCGACCTCCCCGCAGTTGGGGTCGAGGTTGCTCCCTGGGATCCTGAAGACATGGTGTTGTGGACCTCAGTATCTGGAAGGACATGTTCTGGAGGAGCATCTTCTCCTAAAGCAGTTTTTGCCACCGGCCTTTTCCCATTTGCTTAATATTATGTTTACTCAGTAAACTATTTTGTCCAACTCTGTTTCACTTCTACCTACTCTTATGCACAGCTCTGCTTTAACTTGCTCTGCATCCTATTTTAACTGTGCATTAGCCCTTGGAGTCTTTGCAGTTGCAAGGCTAGTGTGTGTTCGTCCCGGGTGTTTGCAAGGGGAATCCTCAGGGATGAAGTGGCAGTTTCCAAAGAGGGGTTTGGTGGTTGCTGTACTCATTTTGGCTAGGGTAGAGTTTCATAGCTTGTATAGGGCTAGGTTTTGGATTTGTGATGAAAACAGTGTTGATAACATGGGGATGTTTTAGCAGTTCCTGAGAGATCAAAGCTCTCAGACTACCCTGCCAGCAAGTAGGCTGGGCATGAGCAGGAAGTTGGAAGGGGACGCAGCTGGGGCAGCTGACCCCAACTGCCCAAAGGGATATTCCAGACCGTATGACATCATGCTCAGCAATAAATGCTGGGGGAAGGAGGAGGAAGCGGGGGATCTTCAGAGTGATGGTGTTTGTTTTCCCCTGTTACTGTTACACTGCTTTTCTGGAGATGGCTGAACACCTGCCTGCCGATGGGAAGTGGTGAACGAATTCCTTGTTTTGCTTTGCTTATGTGTGCAGCTTTTGCTTTAACTATTAAACTGTATCTCAACCCATGAGTTTTCTCACTTTTACCCTTCTGATTCTCTCCCACCGGGGGGGAGTGAGTGAGCAGCTGTGTGGTGTTTAGCTGCCTAGTGGGGTTACCACAGGGACAGCCCAGCATTGCTGTAGGAGTAATTTATGTAGTTTGTGTTTGGATTGAGTTGTAGCTGTCAGGGTGCTAGTTCAGGGTGAGTAGGTGCAGACATGACCTGTTAGGGACAGAGTTGCGGTTGCATGTGTTGTGCAATGGAAGTGGTGTCCAGAGGGAACTGAAGCTGGGTTTTTGAATGCAGCCAAGGCCCCAGCCCTCCCTGGCTGTCTCAGCCTCTGCTTTTCTGGTGCATTGCGGCGGGTTTTTTTTGTCCCTGGTAGCAGTGGACATTGTTTCTGAAACCCCTCTGCTAATTGTCTAGGACCATAGATGTGTTTTATTACCATTTTTATTATGCTGGGTGAGAGAAAGGAAACATTTTCCCTCACATTATAGTATCAGAGAAATATAATTTCTTGTGATATGTATTTAATCTGTATCTTTTCTTGAAAGCAGTTCTGTTTCCAGTTCATGCAGACTGGCATCTGAGATTCTTGGATAAGGTTACCTGTTGTGTTTCCTATCCATTGGAAAATTCTTTTTATAATATTTAGCCCTGTGAGTAGTGGAACATCTTATGCCTGAATTTCTGTGACTTTATTTTGTGATTTATAGTAGTGCAGATGCATTCATGCTACCAGGTTTATTCCAGCAAGAGCTGGCAGCTGGGTTGTCTGCACTTCTACTACTCTGTTCATTTTCTGAAGTCCATCAATGAGCATGCTATCTTCCATGTAGTTAGGAGTTTGTCAGTTTTATTTGAAATTGGGCTGCTGGGACTGTATGTGTGTTAGGAAGAAAAAAGTGGACAGATAACTACTCTCTTAGTGCAGGTTGATAGAGCCCACCTAAAAGAGCACTCCAAAGGTGTTTGTGCTCAGGGTTGGGACTTGCAAATACAGGGCTGGGACCACTGGTTTCAAAGTTACCATAATAATTTTCATAGCTGTGGAGTTTGCCTAGAAGTGAAAAGGGAGAAAGTACCAGAAAAGCTCTTGTCTGCAAAGCTTTGAAAAGTCAGAATAACAGAAAATAGATCACCCTGTTCATCACTACGTCACAGCCACGAATCTCTGAATATTGATATTTGCTTCTTTTAGATGGGCTGCTTTCTGCCTTTTCAACATGGCTTCAGGTATCTGCCTCATGATGTTGTCTGCTATGCATGATCCCTGCCACTTAGGGATGCTTTCCTGCCTGAGGGGAGCACACAGGTAGAGCACCAATTTCAGAAGTACCGCTTGCAACATGTTTTCCTTGGTGTTCCATTGCTTTTGGTACACAGCACTCCTTTTGATCACCAAACAGAGATTTGTAAAGAGAGCAAAAACTCATACACCACATTTCCACTGTAGAAGGACTCAATTCTGTGCACTGGCTCACTTACTCACAAGGCAGCAGAGGAAATTGACGGTGGTGCAGAAAACACAGTGCAGTTTGTGGTTTGTACAAAGCTTAGCTGAGCATATATCTTAATGAACTACACGTTGCCCTTTGAAAAGGGCATTTGCATCTTTCTTGAAGTAAGTAAACCGGAAAGATGACTCATAAATTGCAGGAAATAAAACTATTCCTTTTATTTCAGAAGTTGGCAATGGGGAAATATGTAGGGGATTACATCAAAGCAAAACTGCATCCCTCAAGTTTCACAAGTCCCCAGTGAAAATGCAGCTTTCTCTATTGCAGGCACAGAGCAACTGCTTGAAAGGGTTCTCAGAAAGCTACAGGAAAAATGCAGAATGGAGTACTGTCCCTGGAGTCATTTAGGAATGATGAAATAACATGATATCTACTGTTCCAGAACACTGTTCCCTCAGATGCAGAAATATCCTCTGGATTGAACTGTTACTGATTCAGAGTGATCATGTCTGAAATAGTGAGTACTGGCAAATACAGCCTACAGCCACATGATGATGTACTGGGCAAGAGAAATACAACACTCAAAATTAAACCTTCCTCCATGTTCCAGTTTTCTCTGCACTGCATATGCTTTCTAGAATAGTCTCTTCTGTTCGCTTTAGCCCTCACATTAGCTCTGCACTTTTTCCAGAGGAACCTGATATTGCCTAAGCTTCTTGATAAATTAACCTTTGGCCCGGAAGTTTGGCAGCATTCCTTACTGTTTGACTGACCTGTTATCTGTCTTGTGTCTTCTGGTGTCCCATTTTTAGACAGAAGTGATGGTGACCACAGACTGTGGTGGTTTGGTTTTGTTTGGGTTTTTTTTAAATATAAGGTTTCTTCTTTTATATCAAAGAATTCAGAAAATCTCCCTTAAAACAGAGGGCTCACGTTAGAGTGGTAGTCTGATTGTACTCTTGCAGAGAAGAAACAAGATACAAAAAGCCTGCTACAATTTAAAAGAAAGCTATTTTCCCAAGTGCAGGATTCCAGCTTGTCATTAGATTAAAACCCATACATATAAAAGGCTTGGAATTGTATTTCAAAGTGAAATTTTGACTTGACATTTCTGAGCCTTGTAACTCTGTACCTAAAAAATGACACCAGCACTTTTCATCTGCCTTTAACATTGGTTTTATACCAATAATTACCACCACCTTGTAATTAGCTGAATGTTCTGAATCTCTCTGCCTGTCATCACATAAATCGGGTTGTTCCCATGAAAGTGTGAGCATTCATGTTTCTTATTTGCCTGAAGTCTCTGAGTCTTCCTTTCTTGATTCAAATGCTTGTTGGTAAGACCATTGCATACGAAGCAGCAATCATCAAAACTTCCTAGGTATCACCATCTAAGCTGTAATTCTTGTTAAACTCATTCAGGGATATTTCATCTTTATGATTTGATGGAGGATGGAGATAAGGAAAGTTACAAATGAAAACTCAGATTCCCAGACTATATATTTTTATCTGCACTGCAGATTTTTTTTTTTTTTGATGCCCTGTGTGTATTTCTTCCCAGGATCCCCCTGTATTTAACATTGACACCGGCCTGACCTGCCAGGTTCAGTGTCCTGATTACTACAAGACAAGATGAGCAATAAGCAGCAGAAATTGTCTTGTTTCCTACATGTTTGTGCCTCATGGTTGGGTTCTGGACTGCCTGAGAAGGTTTGTGCTCTGAGAGAGGATTCCTCTGTGACAGAGAGTTTTGCGCTGACCTCTCCCCAAGGGTGCACTGATGTCCAGCAATACCACTGAATTCATGAAGTACCTTTTTTTTCTACCGGGATGCTAATTTGGGGCACTCTTCTTTACTCAGCTTCATACTTTCATAAAATGTATAGAAATACACTCTCTTTGAGAACCCTTTCCATCTGTCAAGCTTGTTTGAAGTTGGCTGAAGGGGTCAGAGATTGCTAGAGTGAACTAAAACTCAATTTTTTGGATGGACTCATGGGCAGCCAGATCACATTTTCTGTGGAAGCTGGGGAGAGAGGGGAAAAAAACAAAAGGAAGAAAAACAATGGTAGGCCTTGAAACAAATAAAGTTAACGTCTATCCAATGTTTCGCTGCCCAAATTGGAGGAGTGGGCAAAGTAATATTTGATACATTTCCAAGGGTGATATGAGAATTAATTAGTTCTTACAGAACCAGAAGTAATTCTCACTGTCCCTATTTACATCCTAATTAAGTAGCATTGTCAAAGATGGCTCATCTGCACTCTTGGTTAGACAAGCTCATTGTTTGAATGTGACACAGTAGCTTACGCGTTTCATATATCACTAAATGCATTGCTTCCTGCTCTGTCTTAATTTGCAGTGCCTTTCTGGATTCCTTTTGAAGAGATGGAATTATGAGCATCTGAGACAAGTCCTAGAATGATTTCTCAAGAGATTGGAAGATAGCTACATATAACTTAGCCTTGAAAGAGGAGTTTACTTGGATTGTTCAAGATGACATTAATTCAGCTAGATCTGTTTCCAAAGGACTTACCAGTGTAGTTCTTCGCATGCAATCTTGCTTTTAAACTGATCTTCAAAGGATTTTGCTCCCTTAAATGCGAAAATAGAAAAAAACCTTTTTCAAGTGTAGTTTTTAATTATGCTTCTAATTAGGGGGAAAAACTGTCATGGAAATTATGCCTTCGAATTGTCACACACAGAAAATTAAGTGCCAAGTTCATGGTCTTATTGTTGCTGCTTTTGCCTTACAATTTGGATTGCTCTTATGCATGGAGCATTTTGTTGTGCTAATGTAGCCTGTAAAATGCAAAATACCTGTGCTCAGGATCTGGAGATGCTCTGAGGGAAATTCAAAGCAGAGGATACAAAACCTGTGCCTTCTTTCCACCTAGCCTCTTCCATTATTGAGGACATAAAAGCTACTTATTGTGTATGTATCTAAATTTGAAGGACCTTTGTTAGCGGAAGAAAAACCCCATCTTAAATAGAGCTTAGGCTGTATTTTGGCTCTGCTTATGACGCTAGTCCACATAGCACCTGGCTTCCAGCAACCTCTTGTTCTAAATGTCCTCTTACTTGGCTCTTCCTTCTGTAGCTTTGTGAAAACAAAAGGAATGGGGTCGTGGTTTTACCAGTCAGCCTCTTTGGACACTGAACTAAAAGGTTTCTCTTCAACCTTCCCAATGCTGCCTTTCCATTTAAGGCGGCACTGCAGAGAGTAAAGTTTGCTGGTGGGCCTATGGGAAACCTCAGAGCAGGGCAATCACAGCTCTCCATTCTCCCTGCAGGATGCAGCCCCGATTAACCACCAGGATGTCTTCTAAGCCCTCCTGTCATAAAAACGGTGCTTGTTTCAACGAGGTAAAAATATATGTCCTATAGTAGATTTTCTGCGTGAAGTTCTTCATTTGGGATATGGTTGAAATTATGTAGCTGATCATGCGGCTTTAATTGCCACAGTAGGTTACACCTGTGGGTGTCAGCTACCTAGTAGCTTCCCAGGCAAAGTTAACACATGTCCAGATCCAGGAAGACCTATTCGCTGTGTCAAAAACGTCATTCTGCAAAGAGAGATGCAATTGTGTCTGACACCAGTGCGCCGTATCACAGAACGCCTATGTGCTATATGGACTCTGAAACCAATAATGGTAGGTTGGGCATGCAATACAGTAGCCCTTGGTTTTAGCACTCTAGCTCCTGTTATAAATTTTAGCCAGGCCTAAGTAGCTCCCTTCTCAAACCAAACCTGATATTGAGGAAGAACAATTCCAGAAGTAGGATCTGCAACACAGAGCTAAGATCTTTTCTTTAAGACCTTAGGGGACCTGAAAGTTAATCTTTTGCTTTAATAATAGCAAATCAAAGACCTAGCAGTTAAGCTTAATGACAGTCTGGGTCTTTTCCTAGAGCCTACAGAGCTTTTCACCCTTGTATCTCCATTCATCCTTTGAAGAATGAGTGATAGGTTGCTGGGTGCCAATGGATCCTTTATACAAACCTCAAAGTGTCAGGGCCATTGGAAGCTTTTCCTTGGAATCTTTCCCAGAGTGTCAGGTAACATGACAAGGTGCTGAGTTTGACTGTTCCTGGGGAGGGCTGCTGAGGAAGTTTTCTCCTCACAATAATCAGTCTTTGCATTTGAAAGGCATGCTAGGGTTGAAGCTGCAGCCTTTGCTTGTTTTGAGGGCATGCATGAAGGGGTTACAGGGCTTGGATGCTCATCCCTAACATGCGCATTTGTCTCTCCACTGGGAATCTCTGCAAAGTTCAGTAAGAGACTCACTTGCCTCTGTTTACAAAGAGCTCACCTTCTGTGATAAACCCAAGCTTCCATCCCTTAGGAGATTCTCATTCCTGTTAAATAAAAGCCAGTAAAGGTCAATGCTGCTTGCCAGATTAGTTAGGTTGGAGCTTGCAGGATTTTGCCCAAGAGGCAGGAGTTGACTTTGGGTCTCCTGCGTTTGAGGCCAAGATCCCAGGCTTTTCTTTTATTCTCTTAAGTTTTGTTGAAACTCACAGTTGAACTCTAAAAACAAGCATATTTAGGAAAAAACATCTTCTTAAGAACATCCCAACCATCTCCATTTACTAATTCTTCCCCCCTCCATTACTAGCAAAGGGTTTTTCATGAGTTAGTAAATCAGATTTAATAGGCAAATTGGTGCTTGGAGATTATCTGCACATTTTTTTCCTTTTATTTTGCATTCATTTCAGGCTTATCCATCAAGTCTGCAGAGTGTATCACTGCTGCAATCAGAATACTTATGTTATTAAAAAAAGAGAAGGATTTAACTGCTAATTGCACAGAGATATTCTGTAGTGTGCATCTCACATGTAATTTAGATTAAATCAGCAGATAAATATGATAACAAGCTGCTTTTTATTGAACCAACAAACAAGAAAACTGTCTTTAGGAGCTGGCTGCAAAGCTGTGTGAGCAGTCAGCACTGACTGGACAAATACTAACCTGGCTGAAAATTTTAGGCAAGCCTCCACAAGTCTGTGTGAGAGAGTGCTATTCCTTGCTACTTTGGACATGTCTTTCCAGGCTTGACAATTTTTCCTTGCAGACAACTTTATTTCTCTATGGTGTTAGCATTGTTGTTATCAACGGGGAATGGTGGAAGGGATGTCTGGAAGAACTGCTCTTCCTTTGGACTGCAGGGGTTTGGTCCATCATCAAGTTGAAGCTCTTGGGCTGTTAGTGAAGGTTCAGGATATTTGCCTGCTGCGTGACGTTCCTAGGTGTACTGCCGGATACCACAAGAAGTCATCTTCTGCTAATCCCTGAGAAATCTCCCCTCACTCAACTGTTTACAGAAGAGACTGGCCAGCTTTACAGCTACATTAGGTGATAGAGATACTCATGCTAAAGAGCTCTTTGGTAGGTGATTTCATACCATTCATTATCAAGAAGTCGGTGCTTCTGTTTAGAGAACAGGAGATCTGAGCTGATTTGAAAGTCAGTTCTCGGTTCTGCTGCTAACTTCACATGTGGTCTTGGGAAAATCGGTGTCTCTTCAAACTTTGAGTTCCCAATGTTAAAATAAGACAATGACAATAATGTTTCTGCCCTTCATTACAGGCCTGATCCTACAGAGACCTAGGCAGGAATAATCTCACTGGAGGTGAATCAATGCTTAGGCGGTAGAAGGTTTGCTGCTTTAGACTGCAGACTCTCCAAGAAATGGGGATGTTTTCTATTATGTGTCTGTACAGTACCCTGTAAAATGAGGCTTCAGTTTCAGGTGGGAGCCTTGGTACTGCTGGTGTGCAACAGTCTGTAAATAGTGCAGAAAACATCTGTTTTCTTAAGGAACTCATCTTCTATCCACAAGGGAAGCTGCTACCTTTATTTTATTCCTGTTCCTCTATTAATACTTCCCTGGTACTCAGTTTGCTCATGACCAGTACAGTTCATTGTCACAGGCAGAGTTCTTGTCTGGCTGCTGGGGTGTAATAAGGTAAGCAGGAGATTCTGTGTATTGGTTTTATGTGGCAAGGTTTTGGTAGCGGGGGGGGTTACAGGGGTGGCTCCTGTAAGAAGCTGCTGGAAGCTTCCCCTGTGTTCGAGAGAGAGCGAGCCTATACCAGCTGGCTCTAAGACGGACCCACTGCCGGCCAAGGCCGAGCCAATCAGTGATAGTGGTAACGCCTCTGTGATAACATTTTTAAGAAGGAAAAAAAGTTGGGACGCGGAAAACAGCCACCGGAGAGAGGAGTGAGAACATGTAAGAGAAACAAGCCTGCGGACACCAAGGTCAGTGCAGAAGGAGGGGGAGGAGATGCTCCAGGCGCCGGAGCGAAGACTCCCCTGCAGCCCGTGGTGAAGACCCTGGTGAGGCAGGCTGTCCCCCTGCAGCCCAGGGAGGTCCATGGTGGGGCAGATATCCACCTGCAGCCCGTGGAGGTCCCCACGCCGGAGCAGGTGGGTTCCTGAAGGAGGCTGTGACCCCGTGGGAACCCTGCGCTGGAGCAGGTTCCTGGCAGGACCTGCGGATCTGTGGAGAGAGGAGCCCACGGAGCAGGTTTTCTGGCAGGACTTGTGACCCCGTGGGGGACCCACGCTGGAGCAGTCTGTGCCTGAAGGACTGCACACCGTGGAAAGGACCCATGCTGGAGCAGTTCGTGAAGAACTGCAGCCCGTGGGAATGGCCCACGTTGGAGAAAGTTCGTGGAGGACTGTCTGCTGTGGGTGGGACCCCACGTTGGAGCAGGGGAAGAGTGTGATGAGCCCTCGCCCTGAGGAGGTGAAGCGGCAGAAAATAACATGTGATGACCGTAAACCCCATCCCTGTCCCCCTTGTGCCGCTGGGGGGGCTTGGTGGAGAAATCCGGGAGTGAAGTTGTGCCCGGGAAGAAGGGAGGGGTGGAGGGAAGGTGTTCTGAGATTTCGTTTTATTTCTCATTTACCTTACTCTGGCTGATTTGTAATAAAAAGTGAGCTAATTTTCCCTAAGCTGAGTCTGTTTTGCCCGTGATGGTAATTAGTGAATGATCTCTCCTGTCCTTATCTCGACCCGCAAGCTTTTTGTTATATTTTTCTCTCCCCTGTCCAGCTGAGGATGAGGGAGTGATAGAACGGCTTTGGTGGGCACCTGGCGTCCAGCCAGGGTTAACCCATCACATTCTGTCAGGTAACTTTGCAGCACCTGGGATATCTCCAAGCATTTCTCCCTGTCTGTAACCTCTTGGACTCCCTGTCTGTTGTGGTTCAACCTCAGCTGGTAACTAAGTGCCATGCAGCTGCTCACTTGCTCCCCCCCACCCAGTGGGAAGGGGGAGAGAATCGGGGAAAAAACAAGTAAAACTCGTGGGTTGAGATAAGAATAGTTTAATAGAACAGAAAGGAAGAAACTAATAATGATAATAATAATAAAATTACACTAATAATAAAAGGATTGGAATGTACAAAACAAGTGATGCACAGTGCAATTGCTCACCACTCGCCGACTGATACCCAGTTAGTTCCCGAGCAGTGATCTGCCCCCAGGCCAACTCCCCCCAGTTTATATACTGGGCATGATGTCACATGGTATGGAATATCCCTTTGGCCAGTTTGGGTCAGCTGTCCTAGCTGCGTCCCCTCCCAACTTCTTGTGCCCCTCCAGCCTTCTTACTGGCTGGGCATGAGAAGCTGAAAAATCCTTAACTTGGTATAAACACTACTTAGCAAAAACTGAAACCATTGGTGTGTTATCAACATTATTCTCATACTGAACCCAAAACACAACACTGTACCAGCTACTAGAAGGAAAACTAACTCTATCCCAGCTGAAACCAGGACACTGTCCAGTTCACTTACTTACTTAATAAAACCAAAATCCCTTCCCCTGCTTTCTTCTGTCTCTGCTCTGCTTCTCTGTCCTCTCATCTTGCACCTGGCCTGTGGCTGTTGGAAAGTGCTATTGATCCTCGGATGGGTGAGCAGATTAGCCTATACTGATTCCAATACAAGTTCCAAAAAGCATACCCAACCTGGGCGACTGGTTATTCTGTGGGAAGGCGAGTAAAGAGAACAAATAAACAAACTCTGGCAAACAGGGCAACTGAAGAGTATGTTATCAGAAAAGCCAGTAGGCTGTTACCTGACAGAATGCCTGTTCTGGCCAGGATTTAAGCAGATCTGAAATACTATGACATGGTATGCACAAGCAGTATCCTTTCATCTGTGACTCACCACCTAGAGTCTGTATGTGCCCTGCATCTCAACTACAGAATCATCTGATTCCAGCTTTTCTTTAGCATAAGGTCAGTACAAGATAATCTCTCCTCTGCATCCCCAAATACTCAGGTATTGTGTTCCTTGTCGGCACTAATAGTAACTTTTGAAGGCAGAAAAGAGGAACAGAAAGGCAAATGACCAGGGTGAATATTGCCCTGCGTTACTTGAGCTCATGGAAAAGGACCTGCAAGGTCATAGAAAGCAAGGACTGAAGCTCCCATAACTTCCCTGGTAAAGCTGCCCTGGGGCATCAGTGAGTCCTGCTGCCCTATGGGTGGAGCAGTACTATGCATTGTGGGAACCCAGACCCATCTCTATTCCCTGAGTGACCCCAGGCAGGCGAGTGTGAGCTGCAAGTGTTCAGCGCTGTTAGAGGCAGGTTCAGGTAGTCCCTAGGCAGGCATCAGGTATCAGAGTTTGTTTCTGAAACAGTGGTCCCAGCTGTTACTGCTTTAGCTGCTTCTTGGTTTAATTAGGGGCTAGCAATGCTGCCTTCATGAACTGCTGTGGAAGAAGGAGCCTGCACTGAGCCATGACTTGGGTCAAGTAGGTTTGCTGCCCTGCTCTGACACAGTCTTTTTCTGGGTTCTCTGCCCTGTCACTTAGTCCCTCTGTACCTTGGCTCTGAATTGATGAAGTAACAACAATGATCCTTTGTTCCTGTTGTAAATGAATGCTGTGCAGATGACAGACAAGGCTGTGAGGCACTGAGATGCTATGGTAACAGCTGGGTAAGTATCATAGATGAATGAAAATTGCTTTAGCGCTGCCATTGTTTGTTGGGAGATGAGATGCCCTATTTCCACTTTCCCAGTGTCCCTTGCATTAAGATGTGCCCATATATTATAAAAAGAAATCTCAATAACATTAAACAGTGCACATAAGAGGCTACATGAATATTGGTAGCAGGTGTCAATGAGCTTAATTAGAAGGGTACTTTCCTCTGATATTAGGACTCTAAACCAGGGACTTTTATTAACCCTGCAGCAGTCCACCTCTGCTCAGCATAATGAGCAGGCCATCAATGAAAAAATAGCAGGTTGTGAAACCAATAATATAACTAGTTCTAATTATAATTGCTGAAATGTGAAGCCATCCTGCAGCAGGGCATATGCAGTTTGTATGATTTAAAGTCATTACTGACTGCTCAGGGCACTTTTCTGCAGACATCTGTCAAACCACAGAGAAAGCAAGGAGTTAGCTGTAGAACTGCTATTTAGTAAGTGGTTCTTGCTTTTATCCGTGGAGTATGGCACTGCAGGCTGCTGCAGGCTCACATTTGGCTCACTGGTCTGGCCAGCTGACACAGCAATAAAGCAGGAAAGTTGTCAGATTTCACCACAAAAATGTACATGTGAATGTATCAACATTGATGTCTTCCTACAGGTCCAGTCATTTCAGACGAAAGCGCAAACCCCTCTGCAACTGCAGGATTATTTAACCAGGGAAAGTTTTCCCTTGCCCTGCCGGTGGAGGACTGAGGTATCTTGAAGCAGAGAGGTTGCTATCCCTTCTAAATCATCCAAATTTTTAATCGATTTTCAGAGTGAGAAATGGTGCTCATCTGGTCATACCAGGTAATGTTCATTCCACAGCTTCGGCAGTTCCTATTTCCCACTTGCTCTACTTGTCCTGGACATGTGCTTGCATATAGCCAAGTAATAGTTGCTGATCGTCTCTTTTTCTCCCATTGGCTTTCCACCACCAGGGAAAAATATAAAAATCTACATCAGGATGGGAAGGGAACTAATCACTTAACAAGACCTAATTAGCAAGGCATTCTCACAGGGAAGTCTTCCCTGGGTAATAGGTAGTCATTTTCAGCTGTGAATACAGGAAGACAGAATAGTTTTAAGAAGCTTAATCAAGTCCTTGCAAAATACTGCTAGCACCCAGTAGCCGAACCATACTTGAGCAAGGCTTGAGTGGGGAGGGTGAAAAGGAGGTATTTACAAAGAGTACTCAAAAAGCTCACTAAGTATCTAATTAGACAGATTTCCACTAGTGGCTCTCCCAAGACCTGTTTTCTGGTCCTTTGGTAAACACTCAAAAAACAGCTGAGCAGTTTCAGCAGTTGCATTTTCGGGCAAGTTTCTTTCTTCTCCACTTGATGGGCAGGATCCTTCTGGACAGAAAACACTGCCGCAGGAAGCTTCAGGACTGCAACCCGGGAGCGATAGGGAGCAGCCTCCAGTCTGACCAAGGCTGTGGGTAATCCTGAGCACAGCACAGTGTTGGGGAAAGGACAGGAGTCTGCTCTGCTGTCCTGCAGTAGAAATCAATGTATGCATTGCACCTGGAACATAAATGATGCGACAGCTGTGCACAGAGCTTGAAGCTGTGTTTTGTGTGCTCTAACCCAGGTCTCTAGTATCTGGTCACATTTGTCTAACTTTGCACGCCAAAGAGGTTATTTTGGGGTGCAAGGCAAGGGCTACTGAAGGATTTGTCCCCAGCATCTCTTGCCCTCTGTGCTCATCATGCAGGTGCCAGATGCTGCTGTGTACAACAGTGTCTCTGATGCTATAACACAAACCCATTTTCTTTTGAAATATCATCGTCCGAATTGAATTAGCACCAGGACTGCTCCTGTCCTAGCATGGACCACCCCTCAAAATGTCAAACAGACAGAGGCAATTGTGAGGCTATACAGTGTCGGGCACAACAGAGCCACCGACCCTAGCCAAACCATTCATGTTTGCTTACTGATATAACAAGATACCCCACCTTTAAAATATTTTATGTGTGCTTCTACTCCCTGCAGAACAAACCCAGCAGCGTTAGAGCTGCAAAAGGCATGTGTGCTCCTGCAGCTCATGACTCTAACCCTGTGAGCGACTTATTCTGTTAGCATGACAAACACATGCTGTAGAGGAACAGCACTAATTATGACCCTGTCACCTTCATCAGCTCCCCACTAATTGTTTTGGCTTTTTTTAATCTCAGAGCTTGGAGATGAAACACGATGTTTGGTTCTGCAAAGGAGTTGAAGAGAAAAGAGAAGAAAGAATTGCATTTTAAAATAGAAGCATCAGGTAGATCTTTCTGTTGGATTTGAAATTCAAATGACAGAAATTATAACTATTTTTTGGGTTATTAAAATAAGGCATGGGAAATTTTTAAAGGACTTTCTGGGACTGCCCATACTGACTCTCAGTCCACTGATCCACCTTGTTTTGTGCTCAGATAATGCTCCCAGCCCAGAATAAGGGTTCTCTGTGTCATGTCATAATAAAACTTTCCCAAATCTCTCCAGGCATTGTCAGACAGTTCAAAACCTTGCCAGTAATAACTCTCTTTCTAGATTTTGAGGATGAAGGGTGATATCTCCTGGTCATGAGCTCTGTGGATCTTGGAAGAACAAGGATTAGGATTCAAGCCTGCAGTCTGCAGGAAAAAAACATGGCTTTTGTTCCTCCTACCCCCCAAAACAGCAAGTCAATGGAACAGCATCTGAATTTTCTGCTGGACATTTCTTGAGAGCGATGTGCAGCTGCTCAAGACTATCTAACACCTATGTGCAAGCCAAAGACCAAACACCTCATGAAGTGAAAATCAGTACTAAGATTTATTTAGGCGTGACACTCATGTTCAAAAGTCTTCCCAGGTGCCCTTTGGAAAGAACTGCATACGAGAACAGTCATCTTGCTGCAGTGGGCAGATTCTGTTTCTGTACCAAGACCAGAGTGTAAACATGCCAGACAGTAGCCATTATATTGACTTTCATGGCTCAGAAATGTTTTGAAAATTAGCTCTAAGAATTGTATGAAATAAGGGAACTCTGAAAACTGTTAGTAAACCTTGCAGGGTATTATTCTACCCAGGGATAGCCCTTGAGGCAGAGATATTTTCAACCACTTGACAATGGCAATGAGAATGTTACTGCCACTGAGAAAGCAGCAATGTTTCCAAAGCAGCTGAGCGTGGTATAGATCAGTCTGCAATAGTGCTCAGCTCATACTGGAAATGTTTACACAGAGTGAGGTTGTTTTTATTTTCAGCTGTTCTGTGGTTTGCTCATCTGGGAGTTTGTTTCCTTTTTCCCTGGTTGAATCTACAAAACATTTTATGTCATGTCAAGGCTTTAACTTGTGTTCTGGTTTGTTTTATGCAAGCCTCTAAAAGCTCATTGCAGCTACAGTTGGAGAAAACCATAGATATCACCCAGTGCTCCAAAGAGCTGCTGCAGAAATGTGGAGCATTTCTAAGAGCCATTTCTAAGCAAGATGTATGTGCAGAGCTTTCGACACCTGCCTTAGCAATGCCACTTTCTCAGCCACCTACAAGCTCCCTTTTACGTGACCACCTTTGTCAGCACAGGTAGGCATGAAAGGTGCTGTTCCGCCTTCTCCAGGGCAAGTGCAGGGCCCAGCAGACGGGATGGAGAAGGTGCCTACCTGACACAGACCCACCATGGGACCTCGTCCACTTCAGCTCTCTGCACCTCTGCTTCTCCTCTAATCTTTTGGGCTGCCTTGATCATTCAGGCTTTAAGTTCCCTGGAAGAGGAGCCTGTCTTTCTGCATCTGCCCACTGCAGCAGCATTTCTGTGGTCCCTGTCATAAGACTTAGTGCAGCACCTTAGTTGTTCCTTACTGTGGGGCAAACTGAATGGGGGGATACCTTTCTTCTACAAGTTCATTGGCAAACAAATGTTAATCATGATTTGAAGGTGCCTTGCAAGGCTCCTTACTGACAATCCTTCGTAGCCATTGAGCATTGATTTGATATATAGGCGTGCACCCCCACGATGGTGGGGTTTCATTTGCAAAGAGCAGCAGAGCAAAAATATCAGAGCAAGGCATGGCACTCTCCGCCCCCAAGAGATTTAGTGTAGCAAATGACTTAATGACTTAATTGGTATGTTCGGGTCTTGGTACAAACACTTACATGAAAAAAGTGCTAAGATGCCCACAAAGAAATGAAGCCAACTATATAAATAATGACGAAAGGCATAATTGTAATCTTCCTGTATGAAGCCAATCAGGCCAATCAGGGCCTGATTTCCCATGGCTGCCTTGAATAATTTCCATGAGCAGTTGCTTCAGTAGCCTATGAAAGAAAATTAGCTTGGTAAGTGAACACAGTTTTATGCAATTGGACATGTTTCTATTTTACCACGTATTATAATCAAGAGGAAATGTTTATCTCTACCGAACTTTGCTTTGCAGAAACCTCTCGTTGAACTTGTAGCAGAGTTACCATTTTCAGAAACACTTCCCTTTAAAAGGAAGATGAAGGTGAGCTAGTATGGATGAAAGAAGAACACGTGTCCTTCCCTGTTGATCTCATGGTCTACAGCCAGGGGAACTTTGGCAGCAAGAGGCCCGAAAAAGGTAACATATGAAAACATGCTCTGCTAGTTCTGCTGCTCTCAGACTGTTTGTTATGTGCAGGACTGAGACTGGTTATTTTTAGCTGTCGCAAGGTATGCAAACAAAGGAATATCAGGATGTTGACTGGGAATCAGGAGAAGTGTCTCTGGATCCAAATGAAGAGGATCAGCCTGTGCTTCATGTGAATTGGGATGGTTTGGAGGCAGAGTCATGCATATACATGATTTGCTCTGCAACTGACGCACAGCAATCAAAAGCAAACTCATTTATATTTTAAAATCCGGACGTTAATTGTCAGCCCACGTTTATCTGTGTGTGTAGGCAGAAGGGAGAACTCTTCACCCAGCTGCATTTGGATGCTGGCTTTTGGGAGGGAAAGAATTGCTAAGAGCTGCCTCCATCCAAGGACTTGTGTAAAAAGTCTCAAGCCTAAAGGGAGTTGTTATCTTTCAGGAATCATCTTCCATCTAGCTAATTGCCTTGCTCAGGCAATGAGCTATTTTGTCATGCCTCTGACTTGAAATTCAGATTCACTGGCCTTTCTCACTCCGGTCATTATCCCAGGCTACCTTGTCTTAAGGTTTTATATTCAATTTTCCAATCTTTAAGTCCCATCACACACAGATGCATTGCCCTTCCTAGTCCCATGTTAAAGTATAATTCATCCCCTCTCTGTCACACACGTGTGCACACACACACACACTCTTGCTTCTTCCTCCAGAGACTCAGATTTCCTGCACTATGTAGACAAAGCTGGTTTCACGTAGCTGTTTTCCTAGGACCTGCATGATGCTATGTCAGCATCACCTCACACAGCCCAGCTCCAAACCTGTCTGAATCGTATTAAACCCCCGGCCCAGGGGCTTGAGTTGTGAGTCAATAACATGAGGGGGAACTTACAGACCCTGAGAGCAAGGGAGCGATTGAGTCATTCATGATTTACCATCAGAGGAATGTTTGGAGATGACAGGAAACTGTGATAACTTGGGGAGAGACCTTGTCAAAGACTGATTACTAGAAAAGCAGGAGAAACAGGGCCGTTCAGAACATCATCTGCACTGTTAGTACAATAAGAGGTTCATTCTGCCTTGGAGTTCCGCTGGTTTTCTGTCTAATAGCAAGAGATGGGTGCATTTTCAAAATGTTTATTAAGCATTTAAATCCTTCTGGTTTGGTCAGTATTTCAGTGGATTAGCAGAAACATGTACACCCTGGGATCACTGGTGTTTGTAGGTGGCCTTTTAACCTTTGTGAGTTTAAGCTTGTTTTTCTGTCCGAGGACCTGCTTTCTCTCTGAGATGCCATCTGGTGCCAGCAGCCCAGCTAATGTGTCTGCTGTGTGGGCACTCAAGGAACTGCAGTAACTGCCCTGCCACTCCCCTTCTAATCGTATATCCCTTTGCTGATCCAGTCTAATATCCACATGTTAGCACCAGATACAGTGGTGAAAATCTCTCTATTGCCACATGTCTTGTTCATAATGGGCCTTTTTCTCAGAAAGGCTGAAATGTAATTGAGTGAAATCTTCCAGCTGCTTTGATGCATTTCTACCAGGCGGTGCTGGAGATGTCAGCCTTTTCTTTCCCACACCACAGCCAAGCTGTTCATGGAGGTTTCTTTTCATTTCCAACTCAAAAGTGTAAGGACTGTCCTTCTACTTGCTTGGCATGGCAGATACTGAAAAGAAAAATCAGAACAACATGAAAAATGTATATTAAAATTCTCTGTCTGGGTGAAGTTTCAGCTGGGTGCAGCAGAAATGAAAGGAGGGTGATCTCTGTGATGTGGCTCATTAACGAATGGTGATATCCTTACCTTGTTGTTTTCTTTCTAAAAACAAATCAGAAGTGAATTGTTATACAAACTGGCAGAATGGGAAGGACAGATGAAGCTCGACACTGAGCAGTCCTGTCACTTACTTACATTGGGACTGTGCTTTACAGGCAGAAAGTTAGGAGCTCTCCTAAACTGAGCAGGTGCTGCCTGGGGAAGCCTTGTATAAGCTCTTGCCTTTTATTGATATACTGGCCAGCCACTGTCTTGCATGATTAAACAAAAGAATCTTTAAATCTACAGAGGAGTGAAAAGCAGTCATTCAGGTGCCAGATCTCATCTTTCAGGCTCGTGGAGGGATGCTTATCTAGGTAATTTTATTTTTTAGCTTGAAAACATTCCTTTCATTTCTGATGGGTAATCCAGAAGCGGGGAAAGAAAACAGCTTGTCGTGGTTTAACCCCAGCCAGCAACTAAGCACCACACAGCCGCTCACTCACTCCCCCCCCATCCAGTGGGATGGGGGACAAAATCAGGAAAAGAAGTAAAACTCCTGGGTTGAGATAAGAACGGTTTAATAGAACAGAAAAGAAGAAACTAATAATGATAATGATAACACTAATAAAATGACAACAGTAGTAATAAAAGGATTGGAATGTACAAATGATGCGCAGGGCCATTGCTCGCCACCCGCTGACTGACACCCAGCCAGTCCCCGAGCGGCGATTCCCTGCCCCCCCCCAGTTCCTAAACTAGATGGGACGTCACATGGTATGGAATACACTGTTGGCCAGTTGGGGTCAGGTGCCCTGGCTGGGCATGAGAAGCTGAAAAATCCTTGACTTTAGTCTAAACACTACTGAGCAACAACTGAAAACATCAGTGTTATCAACATTCTTCACATACTGAACTCAAAACATAGCACTGTACCAGCTACTAGGAAGACAGTTAACTCTATCCCAGCTGAAACCAGGACACAGCTGCGCGTGGTTTTCTGGCTATCCCAGCCAAACCCAGTCCAAATACCAAAAGCAAACTTCCAGGCGAGCAGGGCACTTTCCAGGCACCAGTGAGTTGCTTTTATACAGGGCCTGGCTGGATACACCTCCAGTAAATGAGAAAAGGGGCTTTTGCTATGCACCATTTTTAGTAAAATTGATCCTCCTTCTCAACAAAGATCAAAGAAATCGAATCTGGGTGGGAAGATACTATAAGTCTTGTTCACTCAGATTAATTCCACTCACCTAATTCCCCAAGGAACCAGGCAGCACCATTTCATCCATATGGAAGATAATGCCTGGTAAAGCCATCTATTGTTATGTAACTTCACGAATTCAGATGATGGAAGCTAATTCCATATTTCCTATAACTTCTTTTTCATTGCCTTTGGCAGCCAACCAGCAAACCAAACGGACTGTCCTCTGATTAATTTTCTAAGAATAAACCTATTCTGTCTCTGGCTAAATCCAGTTTAGTGCCCTGAACTGTGAAGCCATCTAGAGGTAAAGGAGGTATACTTCACACTGTCATGATTTTACATGAGAGTGGTAGAGCACCATTTTTACACACATCTACACCAGCGATGGTGTTTGCCTTTTTGCCAACCTCTCTGCCTATATTGGGCAGCCCCTCTTGGGCAGCAAGGCAGCCCTTGGTGCTCTCTCGGGTACCACTGAACTTCCTTTCTCCTCACCTGGTCTTTTGCTGGGCTTGGTCTGGCCAAGCTGGAAGACAAATGTTTAATTATGAGGTCACGTATTTACATTTGTGAATGCGCTAGAGATTTTGCTGAACTTTATTCTTAGGAAATGGCTCCCAAGACCTAGTAACATTACAGTGAGCGCCGTAAAATTAACTTTCTAGTCACAGCCTAAACCACAACCTAGACTTTTTTCTCTGGCTTATTGTTGATATTTTGGAAAAATATCTGAGCTGCCTCTTCACAGGCTGCTTCCCTCTCCCTGTTGGCTCCTGGCAAATCGATGTGGATCTGTTCAGCACCACAAGCAAGCCTCAGGGGGGAGGGGAAGATTAATTGAAGACTTAATTTTTTCTATTTTCATTTGATTAGCTAAGTGGAAGAGGCACGAGTCCCTGCTTATGTGCTATTGGAGACCTCGTGTGGGCCATGAATCACAGCTCCCAGCTGTCACAGTCTGGTTGCATGTCAGGTTAATTATGGTATTGTAGTAAATAGTCTTGCAGGCAGAGCCCATCAATTATAGCCCTCCACATGCAAGCTGCACAACTCATCTTCCATTGCTTACCCGAGAGAGGACAAAGATGAGAAAAAGGAGCTCAAGTAAAAGTGGGATGGGTCAGGGGTTTAGAAATGTCTCTGGCAGAAGGGAGAGAGAGGAACAGGTCTGAAGGGTCCAATTCTCCAATGGGCAGCAGCCAGCTGGAGCCAAAGGAGCTGAACTCATTGGCCAGACTGTCTTGGGTACAGTAAATAAATCAAAGTTAGCAAGCAATCGATAAAATGAAATGTACTTGTACAGAGTCTTACAGAAAAGCTAGATAATCCCAAACCTGTGAGTGACCAGCAAACAAGGAAACAGATTTTCCTTCTCCTCAGTTTTGACAGCCTAATGTCAAGCTTTTCTTATTGCCTTGGTACCACAATACTGTCCAGCTCTTGCCCTTCCAGACTGCTGCAGATCAAAATTTCTTTTTGCAGCTTAATAATGTTCTATGAGTGCTTTGAACTAGTATTGGCCTAATTGATGCCCAGCTGGGACATCAGACAGCAGAGCAAAGCCATAAACATCACTACTGCACGCAGCACATGGTTTTCAAAAACTAGGGCTTTGCTCAGTGCAACGTGAATACCAGAAGCCCTTAAATTTCCCCTTCCCCCTTTTGCCACAGGCCCCTCATTCTCTCTGTTAGCAAGTTTATGTTGATTTCTTTCTGGTTTTCTTTGTTCTTAATTTTAGAGCCTGATACATCACACAAAATATCTTATTGGTGTTTGCTTAGAGACAGATGGAGGGGCAATGAGAAGATGCAGTGAGGAGTTACCATCAGCTTCCCTTTTGTTATTAATCCTGGAACTAAATCAATTAGTCACTATCATGTTGCTAGCTTTTGATGAACTTCCTGCTGCACTCAGTCTCCTGAGCTGTGTCTTATGCACTCTTAAAGGACACTTCCATTAAACTGAGTACTTCCATCTTCTGTGCATTGCCCAGAATCTTCTGTCCACGCTGGCCTGTGTATCCACTCCAGTGAGTGCTAAACATTTATTTTGGGCCCAGGAGGGAGCACAGGCCAGCCTTGGTTAGCTCAGTCTGATGACTGCAAGCATACATGCACCGTATGCCCATATCAGCCATCCCTTCTACAACTCTTTTAAAACACCAGCCACTACAGCTCTCCATACCTTTCTGCCCTTCTGCACTGCAGAGTGCATGAACTGGTCATGCATTCCGGGAAAAAGATTTCCCAAAGATTTATTTAAATCTGTCCACCAAGAGACCCTATGTGGTAATGTTTTGCCCCCTGGAATTCCCTCCTGCCTCCTATGTCCATTTGCTTATCCTCCCCATCAGCAGAGGGTACTTCACAGGAAGAGCATTGCAACCATCACTTGAATTCAAATCCTGGGGAGAGGCAATGAGCACATGCAGCCTCCATCCCTGACAAAAAGGCAGGGACTCCAGCTGGCAAGAGAAATCCAGGCTGAGAGCTGCCTAAGGCTTTCTTGGAGATTTGGAGTAATTACAGGGAACAACAAACTTCATACTTTAAAATGTCAAGCACTGTTTATCTGAAATTCTTCCCAGCTACGGGGAAATGAAAGAAGATGCAGCAATAAAAAGGAGGAATGTCAAATCTGGCAACCTGGAAAGGTATCGGCTGCCCTGCCTGCCTGCCAGACTGACCCTCTGGGCCCTAATCCATAAGCACCATCCAGCCCTCACTGGGGTTGCAGAGGGGCAGGCATTAACATACTGACTTTCAGGGAAGATCTCAGAGTCAGCACTCTTACAAGTCTCTCTGCCTCAGTTTCACTTTTCTGTGTGTGTAAGGTCAGAATCCATAGACCTCAGAAAAAAAATCATCTGCAAAAAAGTGAAAGGCCAAAGTGTCCTACTTCCCTCCTCACTCAGAGATGCGTGGTTCAAGGCAACGGTGAACCGAGCTTCAGATACCGAGTGAAATGGGATGTGATGTACCCATCGTATATCCAGGCCAAAAAGAACTTGGGCATTGTGTCTTCCTCACGCTGCAGCCAAGCCTCAGCTACCAGCCTGGTTGTGAAACAAAAAAAGGGAAGGGCAATGCAGAGTGACAGAAGGTACATGTATTGCAAAGCTCCTCGGAGCGTTCTGTTTGAAAGATGTATGAAATGGTCCAGTTCTTGTTACAGCCCTGACAGAATGCCAGGCATGAGGCAAAGCAGAATTGCAGCGAGTGTCAGTACTTGGCAGTTGAGTCTGGTCACAGGGGGTAGTTGTGGGAGTTTAACTCCCGCGGGCTGGGATGTCTCTTTCTGGACAGTGAGAGCTACCATGTCTGTGCTTACAGAATCCAACCACACCAGGAAGTCAGCTGCTTCTCAGACAGCAGATTCCTCTTGCATCCAGGGAATGATGTCTGGACCCATACTCGGCCACCCTTCTGCACAGGAGAGGCAAACCAGGTGATCAGCTTGCTCGAGCTGCTGGCTGGCAGGTCCGTAAGGACAGAACTTTTACCTGCAGCTGACACCCTGCACACGGAGCTTTTCAAATCCTTACTCTGGCCTCAGAAAAACCCCACCTTTGGGTCATGGATTCTCCTGAGGCACACACAAAGACATACAAAGCTGTCTGTAAAAATGGACCTGGGCATCTGACATTTCAAGGCAAATCCCACATCAATCCAATTAGCTGTGGTTAGGGTCTATGTGCCTCCTGATGTCTGCAGCACCCGATAGCCTGCGAAGGATGCCAGGGGCACGTTCAGCTGTGCTCCTGCTGCCCAGTGTTCCTCCCTCCATGTCAGCTTCTGAGCAAATAAAACCAGCTCTTGGAGGGCAACTGCTGGGTAAAAATGCTGTATTTTGCATACATCGCCTCCCTACTGCTACCAAAAGAATCCATGGTCTTTATAAAAGCCTATTCATACTTTCCACCCTGCAAACCCTTTACCTTATATTTGAAGAAGAATTGGGCTGTCTGAAATGGACAACTGAAGTGGGTGAGTTCTGCAAACACCAGCTGTGGCAGACTGAGTACCTGGAAGTTCTCTCAGACCGTGAACAGACACTGACTCAGTCAGATAGCTGCTTGCTTGTGTTCCAAATTGGCAGGCTTGGCTCTATGTGCTTGTTCCAGCCCAGGCATTTAAAGCAGACAGACCCATGAGACTGCATCTCCCCAGTGCAGTTCCACCCCCAGGAGACTGAAGCTCAAGGCCAAAAACACCCAGAGAAGAACACCATTCCTGCGGACAGCCGCCTTTCACCATTCCGGTTTAGGGAACAGCATCTCTGCTGATACACAAGCAATCCCAGTTGCACGCACTGAAACCCAGGAGTGCAACACACGCCTCCTTTTCAGGAGGAGTTATCTGGGGTTTGTGAGGTGCTTGAGCTCAATGTTGCCCAGAATGCATAGCAAGAAACTTTTTAAATGGTAGTTACGCAGCAGGGGAGGTGGAGAGGATGTAGTATATGCACATCACAAATTTATTTGTTTTTTCCTTTAGCAAAGGTGTTTAGGTGCCCTAATTATGTGAATGCACTTCATATCGCTGTATTCTACCACATTAGTGTGCTTTTGGGAGAACTGTATGTTCGTCATACAGACACTTAGAGAAAGTCACGTTTGGTGCATTAAGATGACCATGAATTTCAAACTTACACAAAGAAATGTTGCAGTTAGGATCCCACATTTATTTTCTTTTATGTGAGTAATCTGAGAACCTATTGATTGCATTTGCATATACAGTGGTACATTGTGATTTCAGCAGGTATATTTGCATATGCAATTGAATTAATACCCTCCTATAAATGCAGTGATTACTGTGTGAATCTGGGAATGTATTTGTCTCTGCCTAATAGAATTTCAGGCTTCCTATCTTGCTGAATGAATCTAGCTGCTACAGGTCATATGGAAGCAGTAACCAGATAGTAAGATAGAGGTACATAATTGTATAATGGCAGAATAAGAATGTCTTGTCGAGCAAGAGCCCTGTTTTGGCAGATCCTGCCAATATAGACATTTTGAGACAGTCTGAAAGACAGGGAAGAGACAAGCCAAGCAGGGATGCACGTGAGTACAGCACTAAGCAGGAATAAACAATGTTTTTCTGTCATACAAAAAGTCTAAGGCAGCATGTGGAGGAGAGTTGGTCTCTCCCATCTCCTCTCACAGGAGCTTCCCCACTAAATCTCTTTGTCTTTCTTTCTTTCTCAGCCCATAATTGTGTCCCTTCCTCGTTTCCAGCTTTGATGAAACTGTGGTTCTTCCTGTTAAAGGCTCTTCTTCAGACGCAGAGAAGATGGTCTCAGCATGGAAGGATGGTGGACAATCCTTTTGCATTTATTTAGCGGTGTTGTGGAGCACAAAGCATTGCTGTCCTGGCCACACCATGCTGCTGGTCACAGTACACAGGTATCGTAGAAGGTAGTCCTTGTCCCCAAGGGGTTACTTTCTTCCCTGAAAGTCCTTCATCTCTCAGGTTTACTGGCACCTTTGACAAGCCTTGGGTGAGCTGTCAGGTGGCAGAGAAAACACCCCGCTGGAGAACATTGCAAACGCCTTTGGTGTTTGGCAGGAACAGAGAGTTGCTCCATGTGTCTAAACTTGCAGCAAGTGACTGGTGGGGGTTCCCCCCAGGATTGTATCTTTTCCATTTCCAGCTTTACACAACAGAACAAATTTGCTGCCTCTGCCTTGTTGCATGTTGCCAAGTGATAGCAGTTTTGGAGAAAATAAACACGTAGAAAAATAGACTGTTGAGAGGAGCCCAGAGGAGATGGCAAACTTCATAAAGACAAACCTAATGAGCTGGAAACTGGCAGAAAGGCAAGACTTTGCCAAGTTACAGTTAAAATAATTTCAAATAAACAAGGTCTCTGCACACAAGGGATAAAAGTCGCATGCAGGGAGAAGAGTCTGCCTTATTCCATTGTGCAGCAGGAACTTGAGAAAGATTTTTTTCTTCCTTTTTGCTCAGAAGTTTAACTTTTCCATGAAGTAGCTGTGGGCATGGAGACAAGCAACTGTTGTTTTATCTACTGGAAACCACTGTCACCTTTTCCGTCACCTGACTTCTCTGTCCACAAAACATTCAGGCCTGTTACAGCAGACAATTTATTGGTCTTCTCAGTACTTTTCTGCTTTACACTGCTAGCAACTTTTGGAAGGTTATTTGTCCTTAAGTACTTACAATTCTTCCTCTGCAGGAGCATAATCAGTCATTATTAGCAGCAGTTTCAAGCTCTAATCATAAAGCTGTACTTCTGTTGAATCCTAACCATGCTAAATATTAATTTGATGTTTAATCCCCCTGGTATCTGGCAATATTGTGCTGCTATTATTATTAGTATTATTATTATCATCATTATCATTATTATTAATGTGACACAATGAAAAACTAGCACTGTTGTAATCATATCCTTATTTATTTACCATTGCATACATCTCAGTTTCTCTCTCTTGCCACCCTGTGTCATGCAGTCTCTCAGTGCAATGTACCCAAAAGAGCTACCCATGTATACAGAGGAGAGGGAGGACGCCTGGACCAAGGGACAGGGTGGCACTTTTAAGGAAGGAGCCCAGCAGGAAGGCTAGCAGCACAAGGGAGAGTGCAGGCATGTGGTCCCACACCGCTGCAGCCTCCCGAGTCCTGGTGACTGCCTCAAAGAGCAAAGGGCTGAGGGCACAGAATGCCAAGAGCTGGTGGGAGAAAACTCATATCCCTGCTTCAACTTTCTCTCTCTCTCCTTAATCATCATCTAAATGGTCAGAGCTGAATTCTGATTTAACATCTACGCTTATTTCATGCCAAGATGGGCCTCTAGTCAAGCCAAACCCTCCTGACCCCTCAGACCCTACAGCTCAGTCCAACCTCTATTTCTACACATGTATTGACCTAATAGTCCTTTCTAATGGGAGCATCAATAGTGTTTCCTTCTCCAGACACCTGTAGTGAGAGATGAGAATCGCTGTGACCTCTGAATTGTAAACACTGAGCACAGAGGGTGAAAAAACCTCTTAGTGACTGACCTTGCTTTATTATTTAACACTCACTGTGCAAAACACGGCTATTTGTCACAGCCCCTTCCTGCTTTTTGCTCCATCATGATCTCTGAAGTTTGTTACGAGGAGGCTTGGCCGTGAGGGCAGTGTTGACCCTGGGCAATGAGCAGCAGTGCAGATCGATTCCCAGGCCCTTTTGGGAGCTGCTGGTCCACGCCCGACCCTCAGCCAGCTGCTCTTCTGTTGAGTATCTCTGATGCTCCAGCAAGTTGCTAAAATATTTAATCAGTATCTGACAGTCATGCCTCCTTGCTGTTATTTTCATTGCTATAACAATGAAAAGTAATGCAGGAAGTGTACATGGGGATTTTCACATTTATTTTTACAGTAAAACCTGCAATTTCTACCTGAGGCTGAGAAAGAGCAGCCAAGACACCCAGAGGTTGGCTCCCATGATTTGGACTTTGTTGCAATATTCAGGAGTCTGGTTTCCCTGCTGAGCAGCAATTAATTTACTATTTGGCAGATATAAGATGAACCACCTGGACCAGAGAAAGAATTTGCTCCTTCTGTGGTTGGGAATGAGAATACAGCAGCATCTAGCACTGCATTTCATTCACTGTTCAGAAGATAAAGCCACTCTTTGATGGCAGCATCCCTGATAAGCAACGCAGCTGCCTGGGATCCCTCCACCAACTTTCTGGAGCTTCCGGACAGACCCCTCAGCTTCTCCCCCTGCCCTCCTGTGTTTCCCCCAGTGTAAATGAGCCTCTGCGACCGAGAACTCATTAGGCCCTGATAAAACGCTTTGGTAAATGGATGTATCTCTTCCCCCAATTAAGACAGAAGGGGCAACAGTGTCATTTGGATTATTTTCAGGCTGATGACTTGCTTTTCAAGACAGAAAAGGGTTGGAATTAAGAGGGGCAGTGAAATGTTTGTGTGGGTTATTACCCACAAGGATGGTAGCAGAGCAGGGGTTACTTGTCCACAGTTAGCAAAGATTTAAATCTCTTAGGGTCTGCCAGTGCCGCAGACTCAGGCTGGCCCACTGCACAGGCATGAAGCATTCCTCCTGCCAGCAGCAGAGGTAAATGTGCAATTACTGCACCCCACAAGGCAGCCACCCCGCCAGCAGCGTGACATGCAGAGGGTGTGCATGATGACACGCATGCACAGAAATGCACCGGTCACACCACAGGTGCAGGTGTGCCACCAGTGCTGCAGAGCTGGGCATGGTGGCACTGGAGAGTAAATGAAAGCCAGCAAGAAGCTTGCAAGCATCAGCTCCCTTTGTGTGAATTATTATATAGTCTTTGTTATGTGATTATATGGTAGGGTATTTCTTCACCAGAGAAGAAAAAGGCCTCAATCCCAGCACTGTCTAAATTTTGAATGTATAACTTTGAAAGCTTAATCATATTCTTTTCACAATGCCTTATGGTTTATATATATTTGGGTTTTTGTTGCTTTTTTGTATTCACTCATTTTGCTGTCAATTTAAGCTTAATATTATTAAAATTGTTCTGGTTCGCTCTGCTTAAAATTCTCCAGTTACAGTATTTTTTTGGGAAAGAAGTGCTAAGTCAATTTCTTTCTCCTCTTTTTTATTTGTCTTTAATGACTCATTAGATTAGCACCTTTGAAATTGCCAGCAGGAAGTAACAAGCCCACTATCAGGAAAAGTCTTGCAGAAGCCAGGGGCTGGAAGTTTTGCAGGTTCAGGCCTGTGCATTGGACCGCGGTACCAGGGAGCTGATCTTTTCTCAGGACATAAATATACTCCAGAGATGTGTGACATAATAGCGTTCCTGAGGAGATGTTATGGGGTGCAGGCAAGAGTGGGTTATAGACAGCATCCCACAGCCCCTCTCCTTGCACAGTGAGGGTCCAAGGCGTTTGCTCTCCTTGCAAGGCGATGGGGCTGAAACATCACTAGAGCTCCTCCACCTTGCCTAGGGGATCTGTGTGGTATTGGCAGGACACAATGGAGCAAATTTGACCGCCGAAGGGAAGACAGGGAGGAGAGAGCAGCAAGCACCTGCAGGCAGGGCAGGTGGCGGGGCTGCTGGGATGCTCATTGCCCTCAGCTGGGGCAGGGGCTGCACCAGCTCACCTAAAAAGGTGAGGGGAAAGGATTCCTTCTCTTTCAGGTGTGGGCTGAGCCAAGGGCAGAGGTGAGTGCTATGGCTGTGGTGGTGTGTGGTCTGCAGGGCCGAGGTGGGCACGGGGTCCTGCACCCCCTGGGCTGGGTGCCTGTTGCTGATCTTCAGCTGGTCACTGGGGATGGGGCACAGGGCCTCCAGCCACCCTTTTGGTGTTTCCCACCTGATCCTGCTGCCCCTGCCCTCGAGTTCCTCCTGCCGCATGGCCAAAGGCTGCAACTCCTCCAAGGGAGGGCCCAGCTGTGGCCCAGCGGGGTCTGTGCTGCCTGGCTGGGAGCTGTGCTTTGCTGGGGCTGGGGGTCAGCCTCAGCAGTGGTTCAAAGGTGCTTGAAAGCTTTAATCAATGCTAAAAGGGGGAAAAAAGCAACAGGCGCCTTACTGGCAGACAAATACTTCCTTGTCAGGAGGCAAAACTGACTTTGCAGAAATATGTAGTTGTATGCGCTGTGGTTTCGGGCCTTATGGAAATGTCTTTTTTCAAAGGGTGAAAATAATAGCGTTCCTCTAATACCAGCTGCTACCTCTTTCCCTGGGGCGTATGGGACAAGAACCAGCTCTGGTCTGTGGAAAACATGACAAATGTCAAAAGTCTTTGTTCGTTGCCTCCCTTTCCCTTCACCATGTTTGACAAATCTTGCTAGACTGAAAAGGAGGGAGACAAACCTGTTTACAAGTGAAGGCAGCCCTCAGCTGTGGCACTGAAACCTTACTGAATGCAGAGTGCACAGTCAGAGCTGACCCTGGAGCAGTTACGTTGTGGTAGCACCCTGTCCTGGGTGGCAAAGGGACAAGGGTGTCTGAAATTCACCTGTGCAGCTGCCTCTGCTGCACATTGCTGCAGAAAAGAGCAGCTCCCCAAAGTATTTGTAAGTGCAGATAAAGAACTTTCTTTCTTCCTTGCCTGTGAACATGGGGCTGACTCATAATCTCACAGATGATAAAAGAAAAATTTTCCCTGGCATTGGGGAAAAAATGATGTTTTCTTGCATGTGCAAACCATCTCTTTGTCATACCAGGGATTCAGTAAAAAAACAATCTTTAGGCTGAAATAACAGCAAATTTGGTCCAGTGTTCTGTTAGGGGTGATTTATTGCTTCTCAAAACTTAGTGTCTTTACCGAGTGAGTTAAATATGCGAGTAATGTTTGCTGTGTAAAAGGAGTCTGGTACTTCTACTACCCGTCTCTTGTGCAGTTGGTGTCTGTTGCAGAACAAGCATCAGCTGCACTACTGAAGTAGTCAAAATACTTAATACCCTCCATGGAGCTTTGTACTTGCTTTACCTGAAAGGCAGCTCTGGTAAGAACAGTATAGCTGATAAATATTGTAGCGAATAAAGATGATGCACTTGGGCTGCTGTGTGTTGTTTACGGCAGGCAAAAAAGTTCCTGTTCTGTGGCTGACAGTGTTGTTGGCTTTTGGACATTTTGCCCTCCGGTTCATTAGCATTTAATTAGGCACTACCAGTGCAGCATAATGCTGAAGTGAGTTTTCCTGAGTCACATCCCCTGAACTGCTGCAGAGCAAAAGCTGCTGGAAAAGCTGAGAGTGTTAGCTGTCAGCCTGTCACTCAAATCCATCTCTCCCTGCAGCAGAGCTCAGGGAGGAGTGACAGGCTGGGGTGGGGGGACGGGGACAGCAGGTCTTGGCACTGGTGTCTCTTTGCTGGAGGGGGTGTGGAGCTGGTGTGGGACCTGGCAGTGGGGTGGTACAAGGCACGGAGGGGGGGTGGGTGTGCAGGGGATGCCCAGCACTGGTCCTAGGGGCTAGTGCGGACCTGCCGGGGCTAGCTTCACCGCTGCTCCTGGGAGACTGATAGTACTCCAGAAAGAAACTTAAGCCACTTAATTACACGTGTATTAGCATGGCACCTTGTGAGCTTTACAGCTATGCCGAAATGTAAAACTGTCTCTCTGGCTCAAAAATTAAATATGCCTGCGTTATTGGGACTTACTGGAATATATGTGTATTTTGGACTGTCGCAGTGCCTAAAAGGCCACAGATGGCAAGTCAGCTAAGCCAGGCACCCTATTCACACCGAACAAAAGCTGGCCTCCGCCACAAAGGACTGCAGGATCTAGCCGTACTTCAGATCATTGTAGGATCATTTTAGGATCATTATTCCTTCGTTATGTCAAACAAACAGGAAAAAAGAGGAGGGAAATGGTTGATGTTCACAGGTGTAGTTTGGTTTCCTCCTTAGCTCAGTACTTTGGGGAGTAATTTTATATAGGAATTATTTACTAATATTAAAATCCATCAGAGGTTTTTATTGTAATTGTGGTGTCATTACTAATATTTGTGGAAAATGTCCCACTGTGGATATTTTACGAAGTGATACACTCCCTTTCCACATCAGTAAGTGGTGTGAGGAAAGACTACGGAACAGCATGTGATAGTCCTCGCAATAAGCCCTGGACATTTTGAAGTATTTGAAGCATAGGACTTGGCCTTTCTGTCAGCCCGATGTAGCCTTGACTAACTGGATCTCAAATGGTTTCAAGAAGCTGAACTCGACTCTTGCTTGAACTTGGAAAATGGGTATACATGGAAACGTTGGGAAATATATTTCATATGGCATTCATGCCTTTACTTAAGAATTGCCTGTTACTTATGCTGGACAGTCCTTCCCTGGCTGATAGCTCAGGCTGCGGGAGAGTTGCTGCCTGTGCTCTAGGCTTTGCGGAAGGGGTGGGTGCCTTCTCCACATGCAGGGGCATCAGCAGAGATGTTGATGCTCTCAGTGAGGCTCTTGCTGTCCATCCACATTCGACTGTCTGCCAGCAGCGAGCCCACCATCGCAGGGTGCCAGTGCAGTGCTTTGGGTGAGCATATACTTGCTGGTGGAAATGCTGCGTAGCTCCCTCCTCCCCATCACGCAGGACTTCAGTTCCTAACTTGGCTGAAAACCTCCTCAGCGAAGTCACTTAGGGTCACTTAGGTTTCCAGGTGATTTATTTCCCCACCGCCCCCCTCCATGCCGACTTTCCTGCCGATTGCAGCTCTGGGCTGAGCAGGAATGGAAACAGCACAAGAGCCTCACCACAGAGGAGGCATTTGCTGATAAGCCCTTCAACACTTAAAACCTGATTACTAACACAGCTCTAACTTTAGCCCATTCGCAAAGCTTTGTTGCCAAACTATGCCTAGCGAAACAACCTTGCTAATTAGCCACATTGGAAATAGGGTGGAAATAATAGCCCATTTTTCTACACTTGCGCTATTTATGCCGCAACAAAAACTATACTTTGCTGGGAGAAATGCTGAGAGCGTGTTATTGTCTGGACTGCGGCTTAGTGTTGTGGTGATAGGAAAAGATGTTTAAGAAGATAAACGGTGGCTCAGGGGCTTGTGGTGATAAAGCCAAGATGCAGACTGAATGGGGTTGGGAGGTGGGGGCTGTGTGTGTCCCTGAGACTCTTCTGACAGTGATAAACATGTTTGCTACCAGGGGAGTCAGAGAGGGAAGGGGAAAGTTGCTCATTGTTTATCCAGGGCTGTAGTTTATTGCTAATTATTTGCCATCTGCATCTTGACTATTCCTGTCTCGCCTAGATGTATTGCTTAATAGCACAAGCTCCATTTCAGCATGGAATAAAGGGGCTCAGCTGCAATCAGATACAGCCATACACCTAAGGTAGATTGGAGGTGAGCAATTAGTCACAGCCATGAGTTACATATTTCAACTCCAGACCGATTTGTTGTGTGAACAGTTTCCAGCTGACAGAGTTCAGCTCCTCATCCTTTTCTAGAATGATATGCTTTTTTTACCTCTGAAGGCTCTGTGTGGTAAAATTTCCCTTTCCCTTCTAAAAAAGAAAAATCCTCATCTCCCATAGGTATATAAAACAGGTTGTGACTATGACTGCAAGATTATGAGGTGCATTATTATGTGAAATAGGGCTGATCCTAGCAAAAATGTGGGTCCTGCTGTTTTCCCCACACTGTTACTGAGCAAGTGACTCAAGGGACTGTCTGGCAGAGCAGAAGGCAGGCAAAGGTGCACTGCTGCTCTGGGAGTGGGATGTCAGCTTTGTAGAAGGGGGGAGGCAGGAGCAGGCTTTGCCCCTGGAGTGTGAGGCTGAGCTGGCTGTGGATGCCTTTTGGACACTGCTTGAGCAGCAACAGCTTGGCAGTAAACTTGGAGCCACTTTGAGACCCTGGCTGAAGCCAGTCCTGCCAGGCAGCAGCTCCTCAGGGCAGGCAGTGGCAACACCACAGGGTCCAGTGGGTGCCTCAGGAAAGTGGAAATATCCACTACAGATCCCTTGCTGCAAACTGAGTGCTTAGGAGCACAGAAATGGGCAATTTGGAGGGAGTCTCTGCATCCAGAAGCCATCAAGATGGGAAATGCCCAACAAGCAAAAGAAAGATAGCAATAGGAACTGCAAAGGCACATGGAAGTAGTGCCAAGGATGTTTCGTCATGTAGAGAAATGTCCTTGTGCCTCAGATTTTGCACTTAATGAGAGCACTGACTTCTGAAGAGTATTTTTTCTTCTGGAGAACAGCTGAGTCTCTTGTTTCAAGAGAGTAAATTGGGATGATATGCATCTCATTTAATAATTAAGCACTGTTGTGGTTTAACCCCAGCTGGCAACTAAGCCCCACACAGGAGTTTGCTCACTCCCCCCAGTGGGATGTGGGAGAGAATCAGAAGAGTAAAAGTGAGAAAACTCATGGGTTCAGTTAAAGACAATTTAATAGGTAAAGCAAAAAGCTGTGCATGCAAGTAAAGGAAAACAAGGAATTCATTCACTCCTTCCCATGGGCAGGCAGGTGTTCAGCCATCTTCTGGAAAGCAGGGCTCTGTCATGTGTAATGGTTACTTAGGAAGACGAACACCATCACGCTGAATGTCTTCCCTTGGCCTTTATTGCTGAGCATGATGTCATGTGGTCTGGAATATCCCTTGGGTGAGTTGGGGTCAGCTGTCCCAGCTGCATCCCCTCCCAAATTCTTGCTCACCCCCAGCCTATGTGCTGGCAGGGTAGTCTGAGGAGCAGAAAAGGCCTTGACTCTGTTGAAGCACTGCTCAGCAATAACAAAAACATCCCTGTATTATCAACACTGTTTTCAGCACAAATCCAAAACCTAGCCCCATACAAGCTCATATGGAAAAAATTAACTCTATCCCAGTCAAAACCAGCACAGGTACTGTAGCAGTTCCTAAGTGAACCTACCTTTTTTTCCCTTTCCTACTCAGCACCCACTGCTCTGCAAATCTGTTAATTCCTGAGCTGCAGAAAGCCTGCTTGCCCTGAGGAAGGCTGCATTTGCCAAAGTGCTTGCATGCAGAAAGAAAATAGCAAGAGACAAGGGAAATTTTTTGTTTGAGTTTTAGGTGATCCTTTGGGGAGGAATCGAGGCCACTGCTTTAGAGCAAAGTGCTAAAAATCCTTAGTAACTACCTCATATGAATTTACGGGAGGAACTAAGAAAGGTGAAGGAAAGGCTACTTTGAAATTTTACTTCTCTAAATATCATGCCTCGGAGCATTGCTGCTGCCCCTAGCATTGGTGAATGCTGGCATAAGGAGAAGCTCATTTCTGTGTCTAGAGGCATTAGAGATTTTTCACTTCGTAGCCCGGAGAAATGCAGACTAGCTCCAGGTTGGCAAGTGGATCCCTGGTGTGAAAGGAGATGTTGGGGTGCGAATGGACAAGGGCAAGCAGGCTGTTGAGAGTTGTGCATGCCTGCAAACTGGTCCAGAGGGGTGTAAAGGACTTGAAACTTGTAGGGATTTCTGCAGCCTTGTCTTCTCTCTCAGGGCTTGCCATGGCAATGCAACCCATGCCTGACTGGAATTCCTAACATTTTATGTGGCCATGCTGCTGGAGTGTTTGAGAGGCGTTTTGCCTTTGCAGCCTGGTGTGAGGCATGCTCCTCTCCCATGCTCTGTCCCCTCCAGTACCGTAGCAGTGTGTGTAGAAATGCCTCTCTTGCAGGAGAACAACAACGTAATTTGTCCCAGAGGCTCCTGTATGAGGCCAGCTTCACAAGCAAATGCCCATGATCCATTCTGTCACGCCACAGTTTTGCCAGATTTTCTGTCACCCCCAGTAACGCCTCTGGGTTCAAACCAGGGTAGCAGACCCTGCTGGCACTGCCAGAATAGCAAAGAGCATAGTAAGACTCAGCCTCATGATCTTTCTGTCCTCATCCTTGCTACTTGCTTCTTCCCCCAATGCAACTTGGACTGATTCTTAATTGTGGGAGTATCTTGTGTTTTCTGGCTTGACAGTTACTGAGTGGATTGGAGCTGGGTAGAAGCTCCCTGAAGTGGTCTTCTCTTTAACTGAATCTATACTTTATGACAGCTTTTAATAATTTTGTAACTGCAGTCAGCATGTTTATTTACTTAAGTAGGGGCTGTAATTACAGTTAATTAAAATGAATAATTAGTTAATTAGGATCCATAATGTGGACTGAAAAATAGGCTGTATGAGTGAGCTTCAAGGCAGATGTTTTTGGTTAACAGCACTGGCCATGACTTTGTGTCCCTCTGTTGTGGACAGGAAGAAAGTAATTCTGAGTATACAGTCAGGGAGTGAGTACTGGAAAAATGATGCTGCTGGCTGGGGGAAATGCTCCCCCCACCCCAAGAAGGAAGTTGGGTTTAGTAGCCTCTGACTTGAATGCCTTGCAAGGCAAGGCTGGCAGGAATAGCTGCCTACTACTAGATACACCTTTTTCTTGCTGAGTGAGAAGCTGCTGAGCTGAACAATGACAGATTTACATGGAATACTGTCAAGTTAACTGCGCAGAAAAAGTGGAAGCTCCCCTTGAGTGCACGGAGTTAATTTTATCGGGTGTTTAGCAGGCTCTAATGAGAACCAAGAGACCTATATATCTTTGCAGGTGGATAACTTTCTGGCAGGACCTTGATTGCAACTGGATTTTATACCTTATAGACCCAAAGCCCTGCCAAGGATGTATCCCCAGGGAAGGACACAATGTAAAAAAGGTTCTGCAAATCATTTAGGTCTTTAGAAAGAACCTGAAATGGAAAATTCTGCTGCTCCTGGCATGGACTTCAGTGACTGCCCTGGGAGCTGAAGAGTAGAGCAGAGAGTGATTTTTGGGCAGCTGTAGATAAGGCTGTGTCCTGCAGATGCACCTAGGAGCACCTTTGTGAATGCCGCAGAGGAAGAGAAGAGTAAGGTGGGCACAGCCTGGCTTTGGAGAGCCCTGCTGCCCACAAATGGGCAATGCTAACTGTCTTCCTTAGAAATGCTTATGTTCCAAACAAGCTTATGTTAGCTATTTCTAGAGGAAATCAGAAACTGCAGCTGTTTTACTAGTGTAGACTGTTCAACAGCTGGGATGAAATCCTGGGAGAAACAATGCCAACTCAGCCTCTGCAGAACAGAGCAAAGGCAGGAGAGCAGGGGAAGAGGTTCACTAAAAGCATCTGCTGGAACTGCAGGCTCTGACAGCTGATTAAGATTTTGCTGACCCTTGCCTCTTCCATGCCCCTTGGGGACAAGAGAAGGTAATGGGGTGGAAGACTATGTGCCAGAAGGCTGAGGGCTCTGCAGGTCAGGTGGATGCCTTGCTGCTGAATTTGTTCAGGCTGTGGAGTTCCCTGGAGGGGGAAAGCATGTAGGCTGTGGAGACTGCAAAATATCTGTCTGCCTGCAAGAGCATGTTAGTGGTGGCATGAGCAGAGCTGCTTTCCCTGGCCTGAGCCAGCTGAGTAAACTTCCCCTGACATGCTGCTTTGGGAGCACCTTCAGGCTGCAGGAGTGTGTCTCACGGTCACTGCAAGGATTGCCTTCACCTTTCCCTCTTGCACTTCCAGTAGGTCTGATTCAATGTGTACTCGAGTTGCTCTTCCTGTTCCTGCAGCTTCATGGCATGGCTTTGCTACAAACGTGCACCTTACAGGCAGGGCTGGAGCATCTCTTCTCACAAAAAAAAAAAAGACAAGTCTGTAAAGCTTTGGACCCACTGTAGCTGGAACAAGCAGTCAGCACCATGTGGAGTACACAGTGAATAACCCAAACTCATGCTCAGCCCGCAGATAACGATGGCAAAAGTAAACATGCTCTTGGTAGCAAGAAAAAGCCTTTTGCAAAACTACACTGAACAAACACAAAAGAAAACGCATGCATGTCATCTGCTTCTGGTGCTGAGGAATTGTCTGTAGTCACAGTATGGGAAAAGGACTGCCAGGAAAGGGGTCACTGCCAGCACGTAACTGCAGTGTGCTTTGCAGAGTAAAAAAAGAAAGGAAAGAAAGGGAGAATAAGAAGAGTCATTCACAATGGGATTGCTTTGGAAAGACTAAAATCTGCTTATTGGTATGATGTTCTAAATTTCTGATGGCTGTTGACTGGAGAAGAGTTGTGTTAATTAAACTCCAGTTAATTGGCGAAGGGAACATTAGCCTAATGACATGGAACTGTGGCATCTCTTACACCCAGAAAGATGTTTTAGCCTGTTGCAGCCCACAAATGTGTAATGCAGTTGGCACAGTGGGCATCCTCTTCTTGAGAGAGTGGGCAGCTGTGAACAAAGATTCACTGAATCTTTGTGGCCCACAGAGACATCCAATGCTGCTGGGCCAGAGACCTTCCTCTATGCCTGCAATTTTCCCCTAGTCCCAAAGCCCACAAGCACAGAGCAAGTTTGTTCCCCTTTTTTTGTTCATTATTCAGAACACATTTTGATTAAACTCTTCAGCTTTGCTTCTTTAGGCACTTAAATACAGTTATCATGGGGGTACACTGGATGCTAAGCATGCTTGGAAATCCAGTGCTTTGGTATATGGTTCAACAACTATTATTGCAGTCCGTCTGTCCATTGCTCGAGCTATGCAGCAACCTGCAGTGCCTGCTGACCATCCCAGTGCACACGGGGGGGGTAGGGGTCTTTCCTATACAGTGGCCTCTCCTACTGCCCAGAGCTGCTTGTACTGTCAAGTGCTTGGGTCCATCTTTAAGCATCAAAGGGTGGAATTTAGGATGTCTGAAAACAGTGAAGAGTTGAGTAATGACGTGGAAGGAACTGGAAGCTGTGGGATTTGCATCAGATTACTGCACTCTCCAAGTTTGTGAAGGGGCATCTCTTCCACTGTTAAAGCAACAGCAGGGAAAATAGAGCCAGGATAAGTGATTTAAACAAATACTAAATACTCCCTTACCTCCCCAAACAATTGAGCTTCAGGAGGAAATTAAGCTATTTACAAATCCTGATCAAATTCGGGAGATGATTTTGGCTGCAGAAAAAAGTTCATGTATTTAGTGAGCAATGTTTGCAGGGAGTGAGGGGCTCTCGGTGGGTAAGAATAGAAGTGCAAGCAAGCTTGTCCTGGGAGAGGCAGAAGATGTCAATAGCCTTGATACCTCATTGGGATAATGGGTCATTCATACTGAAGACAATGGATTCAGCCTGGAAAAGAAGGGGTGGGACAGTCTCCCCTAAGCCTGGTGTAGCTTGTTTAACTGAGTAAAATGAAGGCTGAGAAGAGAAATGATTGCAGGTTATAAGTGCACTTAGAGGAAGAACAAAGTCCATAGAGCGAAAAAACTCCTTGAAAGAAAAAGCTATGAAGACACAAGTACACTCCAGTGTAAAGTGTATGTGAGAAGAAAATTAGGATGCTATGAACCAGCAGAACCCTAAGGCTCTGCTACAGATTGCTAACTTGGAGTCTTGAGAGTCAGAAAGCTGGCAATTTAAAGATGGTATTTGATAAAGGCATGAGGAGGATAACATGCTGATTAGCAGAGATAAGGCAGGACTGTACCTGAGCATACAGAAAGTGCTTTTCAGTCAAAAGTTTCTGAAAGTCCTGTGTTGACCAGGGTGTGAGCAAGAACATTTTGTTACACCCATATCTGTTTTTTCTATACCTGAGCCAGGCATGTCTGCAACCCAAGAGGCAATCTATTACAAGTCTGACCTTCTGTCAGCGCAAATAAACAGTGTAGTGTCACATGCTGGAAAGCATTTAAGGGAAGGGGTCTTCTCTGCATTTTGTGATCATGCAGTGAAAGGCACACAAATGCAGGCAGGATTCCCATGGCTGCAACTGGTTCTGCAGGATTCCAAGAGCCTAAATTACAGCATGTACAGGAGAAGGGGGGGGGGAAGGGGGGGAGTATATGCAATCCTAGTACCTGCAGACAGTATGTTTAAGGATGTGTTAGGATCCAGGTAAGTATATCTGATTGTTTAATTGTCCTCTCATGGGATAGTAGCATATGTCCAACTGCACAACCCCATCCTGCTTCCTCATGGCTCTTAGTGCCATTTTATGAAGGGGATTACAGTAGAATTAGAGTTTAGCTAATAGTGTTCTTGATTGCTCTCAGATGGCTGCTCTGTAGGGAACTTTCACATATCTGGGCTTCCTCTTCAGTGTCTTCTGCAAACCTTGGCAGGGCAGAACAGAAAGTGAGGATTGCTTATATTTCCCCTGGTGTAGCTCAGGTCAGTCAAAGTCTAAGAAATTGCTGAAAATTTTGGAGTTGGGATGTTTTCTGGTTTTGGTTTTTCTTTTTTTTTTTTAATGGGGGAAAGAGTTGTATAGAACAGGTTCAGCTCCCTGCTGCAAGCAAGATGGTAATGCTGTGCTGCAGCAGGCAAGACCTGGCAGCCCTTTAGCCAACATTACATCAGCTAGTGACTTCATCTGGACTGCCAGAAGAGAGCAAGTGGACGCTGTATTTAACAGCACTCGTGGCAGGCTGCCTGTCTCAGCCAGGCTGCAGCCGCTGGCTGGGACGTGAGGCTAGCCCAGGTCACAGCTTGTCTCTGCCCCGGCTCCTCCTGGTCGTCTCTCTGTCATCTTCAGTGGCAAATTGCTACAGCTTGCAAATGGAAATTGTTGTGATGCTGGGCTGTTTCCCTGTGACGGTAAGGGACTGTAAGAAATTGTCCCTGATGTGCCTTGCTGAGCCAAACTGAGCACAGGCTCCTTTGGCTGTGGTCTGAGGGACAGGGCTTCTTCTGCTGTGCTGTCACCCTGTTGTCCCTCAAACGGGGTTCGTTTACTCAGTGTGCAAGCCAATAACACACAGAGTCGAGGTATTTTCAAATTAATTTCATTGATGTGCATGAATGGGTGCCTGTCTCAAGACGGCACACCTTTGTCTCAAATTCCCACATTTATATACTTAAGTAATACATGTTCATTATTCTTTCCCTTAATGATTGTTTCTTTCTTTTTCGCCTCTCATGTAAATTAGCGCGCAGGCTCTGTCTTCTTCCTTCATTGTCTTCTCTTGAGTAGGTGGCATCATCTGAGTAGGTGGTCAATGAGTTGATGGTCTCTATCTCCCCCAGTAGGAATTATGTTTTACCTACTTCTTACTCTCTCTTGGCAGTTCCAAGCAGTTCCTCAAGGTTTGTTGATCAGACCACAATCTGTTACCTTTTAGACAATGGGGCTTTATGTCAGAATACTTAGTTCCTAAACCCTAAATCATGTCTAGTTATTGTTTCCCTATTTTAAATATTAACTGATGGGGGCTGTATACAGGACTTTAGCAGTTCCCTGGTTGTTTCAATCATATTATACATATTAATTGATAACAACCGCGGTCCCTGTAGTGTTCCTCAAGCCACCAAATTGGGTTTATCATGCAAGAATCAGCCAAAACCAAGAGTAGAAGTGTGGCCAGACCATGGTTCAGCCTCTGGCATCGGTTCCTGCATATTTGCACAAATGCAGCACAGCCTGATCGTCTGGCAACAGAGCTGAGCTCTGCGTTTCCCTTCTGTCTGCTCCGTCCTCATGTCTCAGGGCCTCGCCAGCAGTGGCTTTCCCAGTTCAGGCGAGCGCAGGTCACAACTAAGGTGTTAGGCAGCAGCGTGGAGCCCAGCACAGGACTAGCTGCGCCTTGGGCCCCATGCCGGCCAGTGCAGCGATTGCGTTGCTGCAGGGTTTGTCCCGTGTCCCAGATGCTGTCCCGTGTGCTGACTGTCCCCCCCCAGGGTAATTTCCCAGGAGCTGCACCAAGGCTGTGATTTACTGCAGGGTGTATGAGTACAACAGAGTGAGAAATGCCATTGAGACTCCTGAAGGTGTCTTCCCCTTTTCCCTTCCTGGGATTTCATAGGTCCTCAGTGACTTGCAAGGGCAAAGAGTCAGCTGACGAAGTGACAAAATAAACTCTGTTTGGAAATGGAAAAGCATGACTGTAATATTAATTGCTCCTTAACAATTATTCTTGACTTGTCTCTGAGAAGAAATCCCTCAGGGTGTCTTTGCACTGGAACATGATACAGCTAATGAAACCATTTTACCCCTGACATCTTTTAATTCTATATTTATTAGGTGATTGATGAGAATCCAGAGCCTAGCCCTTTTTCTGACTGTCAGTCCTCTGAAGAAGCACAAAAATGTGAGTAGCAAATAACACTGCATCTTACGAGTCACCCGTGAGGATGGCAGTCGTAAACTGGAAGGTACAGAAAATGAAAAGACCCCGCTCAAGGTTAGTATGGAGAGTTTCCCATCGCTTCTCATAGTTACAGTATGCAGTGGAGTCAGGACACATTTCTCCGCTCCTCTGAATCAGGAGATGAGAAAACAGGCTGCAGAACTGACTGGCTCATTGCATTTCTGTGCCGTAGTAGTACTTTTCCTTTCCAGGCTTTAATTTAGCTTAGTCTCTGGCCTTTTGCTCTATATCTAGCAAGATGTCTGTTCTTCTGCAGGAAGCACAAGGTGTCTGAAGGAAATGAGAGTCACAAGACCTCCTGCTCCCAAAGACATGGGAGAGCAGGGAGGGTAGGTGTGCATTCACAGGACCTGTGAATTGTCATCCTTTGCCTTAGAAGTCTTGGTATTTGCTTATCTGGAGCAAGCGCCTCTGGTTTCTGCAGTGTGCAAGGCACAGCTTCTGCCTGTGACCCAGACTTGGGGAAGGTGGTCCAGTCTCTGCAGAGAACCGCCTCCAAATTGTCTCTGTTTGCTTCATACGGTGCCACCTGCTTTTTAAATAAATAATTGTATCAGGTTATTATAGTAGTTCCTCTATTCAATTCCTTCTACAGAGAAACTTGTTTTCCTGAAGTTGCCTTCCCTCAACTCTATAGTTGTTACATGGCAAATTGCCTTGGGAAAGAGGTTGGAACAGGGCAGCGGCTGGTTTCCGCTTTGCACATGCCTCTGTGCTGCGGTGGGAGATGCATCAGGCAAATCCCCGTTGAGCTGCCCACAGGAGGAGGGCTGCTTGTGTCCTGGGAACCGTGTGCCACAGCGGGGATGCTGTTCGTGGCAGGGGTCTGGCACGGGGCGGTGTTCAGCTGGTGAGAGGGTGTGCAGGGCTTGGCGTGCAGTGTGACCCGGGGGGTAGTTTCCCCAAAATATACTTTCTCTCCTGCTTTCAGTGGATGAGGCTGTCCGCACTATGCATCCCTGCCCAAAAGCTGACTCTTATCAACTTGATCCTGGTGTAACGAGCAAGACTGAGGAGTGGGCAAGTACTCACCAATAGCCATAAAAGAAGCACATGCTGCTTCATTTGGAGCGAACCTATGAGGCTGACAGCCTGCCTGCTCCTGGCAAGGGGCCATCCATTTCTAGGTGGAAAGGGAAGGATGGGCTAACCTGAAGTTTGTGGAAGCTTTTTGGTCACCCCTTTCTCTCCTGCCTGCAGCAACCTCTGGGCTCCCAAGTTGGGTTTCAGAGCTGAGCTGAAGCACTAGGCAAGGTGGTCCAGAGCGGGTACTGGTTGCTCTGATGGAGGCAATTTACTCTTCCTTTCTGAGCATTAGTGGTAATGTGAACCAGCCTTTTCCTCTGCTAGGTTAGAGCTTCTTAACTGTGTATTTTACACAAGACTTTATTCACTGTCTTTGGGATGATCGTGTCAACAATAGAGGATGTGAAATAAGCCATTACAATGAGCAATGTGGTGACAACATGTCAGGTTTAGAGTAACAACTTTTTACTCCACAGAAATGTCCAAATAGGACTGGACGTTTCGATGAAATATGGAATGAAGTGTGGTTCCATTACAGGGTGAATGCCTACAGGATATAAACTCTCTTCCTTTGTGGTAGTACATCCTACTGCCTGAGGTTAAAAAGTCTTAGTGAGTAATTTCCCATTATGAGGTTTGGGATATCAGCCTCTCCTGGAGACAAGATGCAAGGTGAGAAGGATGGTTAGTCAGATCTGGTCTGGCAGGTCTTATTTCTTATGGTGACATGAGCACTATGTTTTGCAAGTCTGAGATTAAACTCTGCCATGACTGCAATGACAGGTCTAGAGCAAGCTGTTTTACACTCCCTCCAGAGATATCTAAATCGTGCTAGAGATGGTAATAGATGGGAATGGGGACAGGCAGATAGTGGTGGAAAAGGTTTAGGAAACACTTGGGGGCTGGAAGGCTGTTTGGGAGTTTATTATTAATTTATTTTTTAAAAATTCTTTTTTGGCCACAGCATCACTGCTGGGAAAACACAATCCGGACATCCAGGACTCATTATCTGTTATGAGGTTTGGCAAACTGCTACCAGGATTAGGAAGGTTTTAGGCTGTTGCTTTTAGCCATTTCTCTCATTACAGGTTTACAGCAGCTGTCTTATCTCACAGAGAGGCACTTTTATTAGATAGGAGACTAAAGGGAGAAAGAGAAGAGATGAGGTAAGGAAGGAAATGATCCAGCAGACAGTAGGAGGCCCAGACAAAGTGATGTCCTGAGGTGGTGGCCATGTTGCCTTGTTCCATCTCACAAGAGAGCCTGGGAGAGCTTTGGGCACAGCCCCATTTAGGCCAGGGTGGGAGCAAGCCAAGTGTTTTTGTCAGCTTTCCTGCAAAGAAACACCAAGCACATACAAACCACAGCAGTGCTGCGTGCAGCAGCACTCCTGGGCAGGGCAAAGCAGATGCAAGCCTTCCCTCCTGTGGAACTCTGGACTTTTCAGGGTTCCTCAAAGCCACCTATGTGAAACCTCCTTGGGCTGCTGCTGCGAGTGGTACCTGCAAGGCTGCTGCTTGTGGCTGGGCAGAGGGGGAGAGGCTGAGGTCTCCTATCCCTACCCCTGCAGACCCCCAGAGCTGGATGGGAGGTCCTGCTGTTGCAGCTCTGCTTGGGGCTGTTGCAGCTCTGCTTGGGGCTGTTGCACTTGTATGCTCAGAACATCTGATTTTCTCCTGCTCCTCGGTTAATCTGTAGGAGTGCAATGTCCTGCTGCTGCTTTTTTCCATTTGGTAGTGGTCCGTGCCATGCTGGGGCACACCTCTGCTGTCCCTCTCAAATGCAGTACTTGCTCAGAAAGGGATGAGCTGCCTCTGCCCAGTGCTGGGCTCTCATTGCACCATCTGTTACTGCACCAGCTCCTCTTTGCACACAGTTTTATGCCATGATTTCTACCAAGTAGATGGAACAGGCAGGAAACCCTGTGAACTCCAGCTACTGGATTAAATAAATGATTGTTTCTCATTTACCTCCCCCCAACCCAGCTATTGCAGAGCTTTTTGCTTTAGCAGTCTAGGAGTATGAGATTGAATGTGCTTTCATCCTAGATCAAAGGAATCCTGCCTTGCTTGAGGTTTACTTGGCTGCTTTTTATTGGGTCTTCTCTTTCTGAGTTCCTCTGGGGTAAGTACAGGGATTTTCCAGGCTTCCAGGGCTTTGCATTGGTAGTCTGCAACTTCACACTTAAGTGTTTCGTATGTAAGGACTGAAATACTGGATCTCCCTCAGAGCACAAAACAGGAGCTCACATACTGTTTTTTAAAAGGCAAGCTCGCTTGGCACCTGGTAAGCAACAGACACCTCAGCTTGGATGAGTCTGAGGCACTGAATCCAGCAAATATTGCCGGGAGCTCCCAGCTCTAATTAAAACTGAAATACTGTTTTGCTCCTACCAGGGCTGTCCAGCTGTGACAGCCTGAATGGGAAAGCTCAGACTGCAGGAAGGATTTTGAAGTGTCTCCTTGAGACGAGAGGCAGAACCTGTATCAACAGGAGAGATGCTTTAAATCCTGATGAGTGAAACTGATTTTTTTTCTAGCGCTGTTTTGGAGGCTTGGGGTCCCTCTGGCTAAATCCCCAAGGAAGAACTCAGCTTTTGTATGGGAAAGGATGGAGCAATCTGAGCACAGGCTAAACCAAAGAATTGAAGTAAGCAATATTCAGCAACTGGCTGTTAAAGCTGCTTTGAAAACTTCATATATTGGGCATAGGGGCTAAAATTCACCCTGGGGTGCAAGCTTGTTGGGAGGAGACTAGTTCTTGATTCATTTGTCCTGCGTCCAGCACAAAAGGGCACGGTTTGTGATGCTATCCCGAAGCCACAGGTGGCAGCTGCAGTCCATATCCATGAAGTCCCTGGTAATGCAGAGCTGAAGAGCTGCAGCATCCAGGCAGCCCCTTTTCCCAGGCCACTCTGTAGTCATATAACACACTGCTGTTGGGAAGCAGGCTGTGAGACTCGTGGAGCAGGGCATTTGGTGCTAAGTGGCTGGCTTGAGAAGATCCAAGCTCTGGGCTTGTTCTGGATTCATATCCCAGCTTGGAAATGCCCAGCAGCCTCTGAATTGAGTTTGGACAAGAATGCATCAGGGTCAGGTGTTGAACAGGCAATTTTATGTGCCAATAAGTGACCCTTTCTTGCTAATCTCAGCAGAACTGACTGAATAACTGGAGACAATTCTTGCTCGTTATTGCGTGAGTTCAAAATGTCACTTGACAAACTGTAGGCCAGATCTTCACATTGCTGTGCATAGCCACGACTTTATCAGCTTTGGTGTTACAGCAACATGAGCTAACATCTGGCTTGTTGCTCTGCAGCTGTGCTCTGCTTACTACTCTCAGGTGGGAAAGGGAAGTCTGTTTCAATGGGAGTAAGCTAGAAAGATGACAAAGGAAATGTCTTATGCTTCACAGCATCTCTGCCACCTGTCAGGTATCCATGTAACACATGGGCATTTCAGCGGCTGTCAATGACTGTAGTTGCTACTACTCCTTTTTTGTTTTCTTTTTCTAAAGAACCACAGAGAAATGATGAAAGCTAGGATGAAAAGCTACAATGCTGTTCTCCTTCCTACCTTTTAGATCTGTGTGTCAATGTTCAATTTTGAAAGCTCTCTCATTTCAGTCACTGTTTTCTTATTGCAGGCAAGCAGAATTGATGGAAATATTGATCTTCTTTTAATGAGTTTTAAAGGAAAAAAATGAGTGTGACTTGGAGTAGTGAGGTAGTATAGACTGATTGATGCATCTTATTTTTTAATGGCTACTGATGTATCTTTTTGGAATTTGCTCTGTTTTGTCACTTTCGATGCTTGATCATTGCGTTTTGTTGCTTGCAGCGAAGGTGTTTGCATTTCGCTGGCTGTGGTCACGGCCTGCATCTTCTTTAACTTGTGCAAAGGTCGGCTTTCCAGCAGCCGCAGGGCATGGGATGCTTGGAGGGGAGATGACCTGACCTGCTCCTGCTGCGACCTCGGGCTGGTGCTGGGCAGCAGGGAGGAGAGGCCTGGGAGAGTCCTTGCTCTCCTCTGAGCCCCAGGGACAGGGCAGCTGCCAGGAAAGGATTCTCAGGCTGGTTTCTGCACACCTCAGCTGTTGCCTCACGGGTCCCACTGGTGCTCCCTAGTCCTCCAGCACCACCTACAGTCCTCCACGGAGTGAGGAGATGCTCCAGTGCCACCAGTTACAGCCCGGCCACGACCAGGAAAGGGTCAGCCACAGAGCCAAGGTCGTGATTTGGGGGAGATTTACAGCCTTGTCCATTGCCTCTCAGCTTTCTGGCCTAATTGCTAACTGAGATAGGGAGCCTGGAGGAAAAAAACCCAAACCAAACAAAAAAAGCCCTCCCAGTTTTCACCCCAGCTGAGTGCCAGGCTGTAAAAGGAGCCTGACCTCAGGGAATTGTAACTGGTGCCTCAGCACAGGTCCTGAGCAGCGTTGCAGCGTGCAGCTCCTGTGGTGCTGGTGTGTCTGTCCGCTGATGGCCGTGCCGGCTGCTCAGCACAGCTTGGACGCGTGGCACAACACATGCAGTGCTGTTCATCGACAGCACGAAACCTCAGCCTGAACCTGCGAGACAGGGCTATCATGAAATATTCATAGGCATTTCCTTGAGTAAATAGCATTAAAAATTCATTGATATTTTGAGCAACAAGCCATCAGCTGTATCTTTTGGGGATGGAGAAGTATGTAAATAAGAAAAGTCTTTCTTTCATGAGACAGCTGTTGAAGTCTGCTTCAGCTGCCTTTTGTTTTTGAGACATGCTGAAATTGGTACTCAGCCTCATGTCTCCCAGAGGGGAAGTTAGGCTTCTAACTCACTTAATTGGAGAAGGCCATCTTAGTATTTCTGGATGGGGTAGAGTCAGCCAGAGAAACAGCACAGCCGGTGAACTGCCTGTGCAGGCAAGGCAGTGTGGTGTACTGGTAACCTGGGGCTCTTCGCAGGGACTTGATGATGCTGCTGCCATACCAGGAATCTCTGGTGGTGGTGATGATCTGACTGCAGCTCATCACCCAGGTCTAACTTCCATAACGACTTCTGAACTTGTATTTGGGTGTTGGGAATTTGACAGCTTTCACAAACTTGGCCACAAGTCTAAGAGTGTTTCTGTTCAGCAGTGAGTCGCAGGGGTTGGGAGCAGACTACAGTCAGGACGGTATCTAGTGCCAGGCAGGCAAGAGGCAGGTTTATGCACAAGGCAAGCTGTGTGTTCCCCTGCTCTGTGCCAGCAGCTCCTGTTGCTGCTCTGAGCTCGGGGTCTGCCTCCAGCAGAATGGGTTAGCTCTGCTAGGGCATCTACGTCCACCTCTGCTGTAGGCTGTGACTATTTCGTCTGTAACTGGGGCCTCCCAGAGCTTCAGCGTGGTTTTCCCCTCGCTTTCCTGAGCAATGCAATGAAGGCGATCCTGGTACCATCCCTGCCCGGTTGCCTGTCCAGTGTGGCGTGCCAGCTGGGGACTGGCAGCACTTGTCGACCTTGGGTGTGGTGACTACAGCGGAGCCACTGCTGGGTCCGAGGAAGAAGAGTGGATGCAGCAGCACAAGTGATTTCTGTTCCACCTCTGCTGTGAAAGCTCTGCATTGGTAAGAAAAGCGTCTCGTGCCCCAATGTGGGACAGCCAGTACCTAAGGCATGGGTTAGAAAGTCTTCCCTTTCCGCAGGCTGCCAGCCAGGCATCTTTCAGCAGCAAGGTATTACATGGAAAACCAGAAGCTGAACTGAGAGCTGCTGTTTGACCTTTATTGATCTTTGTGTGCTACAGCCAAAAGACCAGAGGGAAAATCCAGCACCCAGGGAGGTGGCGTTGTTTCCCTGGAGGTCTCTGTGCACATGGGGTGGGGAGGGCCCTGCTGAGTGACAGGGGCCCACCAACCCTTGCCAGCACATCCTTAATGCAGCACATGGGCAGGAAAGTTGTCCTTTACGTATCACAGCTGGCAGGCATTTGGCTTGGGATGTGAGGGTGATAAAGAACAGCTGCAGGCTGCCTTTTCTGATCTTTTCCCAGCTTAGGATGCTTTGTTCCCCAAGGTCTTGTCTCCCTGAATGTAACTGCTAACACAGAGCAGTTGGTCAGCAGCCTTCCTGCTGCCCACACGGAGGTCTGTCCATGCCTGGGAGCCCACCACCAGCAGGGCTGGCTGCCAGCCTGCAGCCCCCACCTCACACTGATGACCAGGGCACTGCTGCTGCTCTTCAGCAGCACTTGGTGTTTCTCATACAGCTCCTAAGCAAAATAATGGGAGGGGAAAGGTGGGTTTGAGAGCTGAGGTAATGCAACAGCTGCTGATCTCGCTCGGTGAGGCACCGGGGAGGAATGGGATCCTTCCCCCTGGGGCTCCTCAGCTTGAGCAGCACGTTCCTGGGAGCAGGGTGATGGGGTGGGTGGGAGGGGGGCTGCTGAGCAATCACCCCCACCCGCTGCAAGAGCCTTGTCAGCAGGAGAGGGGGGGGCTTGAAATGAGGAGTTCCTTCAGCATGGGCACTGTGCAGCGCGCATGCACGGCATCATGCCGGGAGCATGCGGAGGGAAACCTGAGCTGGTTCATGGGAGACCAGTGTGCTCGGTGCCTGTGGCTCAGCAGCAGCCCAAACTAGAAGCTGGCCCCACTCCTTGCTATCATGGTGAGAAGGGCTTCCTCGCCTTGCCCCCTGCTGCAGCAGCCAGCCTGGGCAGCGGTGTCGTTGCTTGAAGCTTGTCCCCTTCCACAAGACCTAGTCTTTGCTCCCTGGGACTCCACTTCTTTCTCTAGAGCCCAGCCTCAGTCGAGCAGTTTCCCGACAGCCTGCCTTGCATTGAGGATGCTGTGCAAAGCTGCAAGAGCCTGACAGCAGAGCCAAGGAGGGAAGCAAGGAGGACACCGGCCTCCCCAGGACACGGTGGGTGAGCTATTTATGGGCTTTGGGAACAGGGTGGCCTTCCAAGTCTTGACCTCCTGCAGAATCCATGGCCTTAGCTCACCTCCTTCTGGCATTGTGGGGAAAGGATCAGGTGAGTCCTAGAAACATGTATAAGGACCCAGGGACTTCACCAGGGGCATGATAGTGCTGTGAGACAGACAAGACCATGTTAATCCTCTCTCCCTCTCTGTTTCTTAAAGATTCTGCTAATGCATCTCTCAAAACTCTCTGCACCATCAGGAGGCTGTTCCTGCTGCTCGGGGTTGCTGGGCTACTGGTGGGGACAGCAGCTGGGGCATGGCTCCTAGGTCAGTGTCTGCCCCGGGACAGCCCTGCTGCTGTGGGCAGAGCCCAGCTGCCAAAGTGGTGGGGGGGTTTGGGGTGCCAGCAGCAGAGGTGGTGGTGATGGGAGCTCCCTGGTCAGTGAGGTGCAGCCTGGGGCAGGGGAACACAGCTGGTGTGGGCTCTGCTGCTGGTTGCTGTTGTCCCAGCAGCAACCTGCCGCTGTACCCATGGAAAGGCTCATCACCTCTTCCAGCGGGCAGTGCAGGATGGTTCCCAGTGTTGTGCATCTTCAGATGCTGCCTGGGCTGTATGAGTCTACCTCCACCCTCTTCTCTGTTTCCTGAAGTGAAACGCTTGAAGAAGCCTCAGCCAGACCAGGGCTTCACCCTGCTGCAGGAGCCAGGTGCGGTCCCAGCATGCAGTGACAGTGAAGAGGAAGACCCTGTGGTCCGTAGGGCTCACAATAGAGGTTTGCATCTTGGTTTGCTGCCACAGAGGCAGGGGAGAGGGGAGCAGCGTGCAGGACAGAGCCTGCCAAGCCCATCAAGAACAGAAAAGATGCTCTTTAATAATAAATATCTCCTGCTGATCTGCTAGCTTCTTTCAGCTGCGTTTTGTGGTTGTTTCACTTTGCTTTTAAGTGCTGCCGCATCCCCCAGCATTACGGCTTTGTTGCATGGAGCAATCCTACAGCAAAGGCAACTCTTGCAGGACTCCTTTGCATGTAATCACTCAGCAGAGCTGCCACGCAGGCACTGAGAATAGGCAAATGGGTTCATGTATAGTTTCTAATTGCTTCAAATGGCTTTTTCTGGGGTTTGGTTTGGTTTTGTTTTGGGTTTTTTTTTGCTTTAGATGTGCATGACCATCCACTGTGCTGGCTCTGCACGAAACACTGCAAGGAAGGGAACTTGCAGGTTGTCTTTAGTGGAATGGCTTTAGTGTCTTTCAGAATAAATGTGGCTAACTCCTTGCTGGAGGTGCAGGTGAAAGGCCATCCTGGCTGGCTCCTGGCATGCCACGAGCGCTGGAGTCTCTCCCTGGGCACCGTGCTCTGCCGGCAGCTCGGGTATCTCAGGTGGGCATGGCAGATGCAGCCACTTTGACCCCTACTTGTCCTTTTCCAAGGGGGATGATCTTGGCAAAAGCAGGTGCTTGAAGGCTGGGAGGTTTGTCAAGGCAGCAGTGCCAGATCGCACAGCTCCCTGGTAAATGCAGGGTGGAAAGCAGGGCTTGGGCTGGCATGGGAACCTGTGAGAAGAGCTGCAGAAGATCCTTCCTGCCAAGGAGGTTCATTCCTGGCTGCCAGAGCGGCAGGACGGTGCACCATTGTTCCCATGGCAGGGTTACATTCCTGATCCCCTAGCAGGTCCCCAGCATCTCTCTACAATACTTGTTGTTGCTTCTGCAGAATGACCCATCAGAAAGGAGTGAACGTGATGGATGTCAAGGTGAATGACACACAGGAGTTCGTTCGGGTGAGACTGCAGCAGGAAGGTAGCCTGGAAGACATGTGGCAGGTCAGGTAAGGGCAGCTCTGGGGGAAGTAGAGTTTGCTGGTGGGGCTGAAACACAGGCCTTTTTTCAGGCCTGAGAACGTAGAAAACTGTCCTGGTTTTGTGCAGTAAGCAGCCCTTTGGTGACTGCTGCAGCTGCCCTGGAGTTCCTCAGTGCCCCAGGGGTTTTGGCTCACATGTATGCTGATCAGAGGCTTATTCCTGTGCAGGAGCAGCTGTGAATCGGGTCAAATTGTGGCTCTGAAATGCTCAGGTGAGTGCCTCTCTCCTCTCCCATGTCCCCAAGATCTCCGCCCGGATCTAGCAGTTTCTTTGCTCCTGCTCCACCCACTTCCATCACCCTCCAGCCTGAGGGTCTGGCACCTGGAGCTCTGCCTAACACCTGCTCCCTGGCTGCCTTGCAGAATGCGGGCTGCGCCCTGGTGCCGGGCGGGTGGTTGGGGGGATGGACGTGCCCCTGGGGCGCTGGCCCTGGCAGGTCAGTGTGTACCATGGCTCCCAGCACCACTGCGGAGGTTCTGTGCTGGCACGTGAATGGATCATCACGGCAGCTCACTGCGTGCACAGGTACCCCCAGGCTCTCCCGTGCCCCACCTCGGAGGTACTGCGTATCTGCTCCTATCCTGGGCCTTGGTGCTTGTTGCCCTACAGTAAGAGGCATGCTGTATTTCTGCTCAGTTACAGGTGGCTTCCAGCCTCTGCCTGGCTGGTTTTCGCAGGCGTTATCACACATGGCTCAATCAAGCATGAGGCCGGGGTATCGGTAAAGAAAATAATTCACCACCCGCTTTATAATGACAGTAGCCTCGACTACGACATTGCCCTGATGAAGCTCCAAGTCCCCCTGAATTTCTCAGGTAAGATGCTGTCATGATGTTGTTGTGTCCTCCCATCTGTGGAGTTGTCTGTCTTATCCCACAATTAAGACTTGGCCAAAACTAGGCCTCTTTTGAACCTGCCATTTCAGAGCAGCTCTTTAAGGATGTCCAGCCTGGCACCTGGGAGGCAGCATGCACAGCAGCACAGTCTTTTGAACTGTGCCAGAGCTGTGAATTACTGGGAAAGGTGGCTGTGGGAGCTGAAGTCCCCAGAGCACCTGGCCCAAGAGCCTTTCACATCAATGTGCCAGGCTGAGTGGCTCTGCAGGCTGGTAGCTCCACAGCTGCTTGTGCTCAGCACAGCATGAAGCTGTCCCTGCTGGCCTGGCACTTACCCCTGTCACCTTCTTACCAGATGCCATCCGTGCTGTGTGTCTGCCACCCTCCCAGTGGGACCTCTTCCAGGGCACGCAGTGTTGGGTCTCTGGCTGGGGCTATACCAGACCAGAGCAAGGTGAGCTCCCATCTTGTCCCTGCCACTCAGCACTGACCAGAGGGTCCCCACTGGCCATGTCCAGCCCCTTCCATGCCCCATGTGATCTTGCAAATGCCCCCTCCTGCCTTCATCCCACCCATGCTCCAGCAGCTCTGCACCCCACATCCACAGCTCGTGTGGGCCTGGCTGTATTTAATCCTATAAAGTAATCCCATCTTCTGACTTCTCCAGCTAGTGCCCTGCTCTTCCCCTCTTGCTCCTTGCAGATCTTGTTTCCCTCTTGGCTTCTCTTTTTCCCTCCCCAGCACAGGTTACTGAGACACTGAAGGAAGCACTCGTTCCCTTAATCAGTACCAAGAGATGCAATAGTTCGTGCATGTACGGAGGCAAGCTCACTGCCAGGATGCTGTGTGCCGGCTACCTGCGTGGGAAAATAGATGCATGCCAGGTAACAGGAGGGAGCAAGTGGTGCATGCCAGGGGCGCATAGCAGGCATGGAAAGGAGTGATATGTTGTACGTCCCTGTTATGCTCTAGCAAATGCTGGGTTTCGTGGCAATAGCTTGCAGTAAACAGCCTGTGTAGGGTAGTGCTGGGCCCTTTGCATCTTGCACTGCAGTGTGGTGCCCGCGGTGCCCTGGTGCATCGATGTCATGCTGAGATTTAGCTATCTTTATAGAAGGAACATTGAAACCTTGCAGGGACGCACACGCTGTTGTTTGTACCTGCGTTTCAGCTTCTTGTGTGTCCAATGGAACAAAGCTATGTGGCAGAAGCCAGCCTGATCTACATCCCAGCTGCCAGTGGGGCAGAGCTGCTTCCTTAGTCCTTGCTCCATCTTACAGGGTGACAGCGGGGGACCCCTGGTTTGTCAGGATGAATTCATGTGGCGCTTAGTAGGCATCGTGAGCTGGGGCCAGGGCTGCGCTGAACCCAACCACCCTGGGGTTTATACCAATGTGGCTCAGCTTCTGCCATGGATTTATCACATCACTGAGGTAAGCTGGAGCAAGCAAGGCATATGCTCAGCCTGACCTACAGCCATGCATGTTGCATAGACAAATCCCAATGCTAGCATCCTATTTTAACTCTTTCCTTCACTACCCTATGCTCACCCTTGACACATGAACCTCTGGGACAACCTCTTCTATGGTACTGATTCCTTTTTTGTTTTCTTTCTTTTTTTTTTTTTTTTTTGACTAGATCTACTAGAAATAAGGCAAGGAGAGACTTCACAGAGCAACACTTTGCGTTCTCCACATAGTAAGTGGAGAATGGTCCAGGACTAATTCATGTTGTGTTACTGTAACTGTAACAGAATCCCCAGACAACACTAGAAAACATGCTTGGTATAAATAGTTTATTAAAGAAAATAGCAAATTGCATTTCTGTGAACAATCCATAAGGGCTAAGTGGTGTTTTTCAAAATATGTGGTTTTTTGGATTGCTGTGTGTAAAGGGGCAGGGGATCCCACAAGCTGCAAGTGTTATGGGAACACTCCCAGCCTTCAGATAAATTACTTGGAGGGGAAGAAAAGAAAAAGCTACAGTTTTAAGCAGCAGTTGGATTTTGCTTCAGTATCTCCCTTCCTTGCTGTATTCCTATGTGCTGGACTCAGCCTAATGGCCAATTTGACTGCATGTGCCCCCTCCCTACGCCAGTTAAAGCCAGAAATAGAAGGGTCTTCTCACCACCTGCCATGGCTATGCTTGGCTGACCCAGCAGGCAGAATGGCCATTCAGTTCTGCAATGGCTTAGGTGCAACGTGAAAGCTAGCTGTGATTCAAGCCCTGCACAAATGCTTGGAAATGTGAACAGAAGTTGGACAAAAATGCAAATTAAGAAGATACAACAGTAGATAACAGATTAAAACATTAAGCTCTGTGATCGAAACTTTTGTAAGCACTACATGCTAGAAACTACTTTGTTCCATGTGTGCAGCAACTCGCACATCTTGGCCTCTGGGCTATGTTTTAATGAATGCTCTTGGTGAGCTTTTCAATTAAAAGAAATGTACATTTCTCAAAGTCTCAAACATAGCCTTTTGTAACTTAAAATATAATGCTATGAGTGCACACTTCATTCCTTTTTTATATTCATTTACATTTCTCTCATTATTCTTTAAGGACAGAAAATTTACTACCAGAAAGACAACAGGTGCCAGACCTACCTAGTTTACACATAGCAAAAAGGTAAAGGAAGGAGCTGAACTGGTGTCTAGAGTTGGTAAAGTGAGATTGAAAAATTCTAAGTCAGTTTTAAGATATTTTCCATGAGAAATAAAGCCATGAGGAATTTTACTACTTGTGCAAAACTCGGTGACTTGATAAACAGTTCACTCAGAACAGGATCTCTTCTCCCCCCACCCCTCCTAAATTTTCACTCTTGAGGTCTGCTCTTCAGGGAAACCTGAGGTGATAAAGAGCAAAGTTTGGCACTTCAGCATTCTTCAGAGGGTATCAAAAGCTATCAAAGTTTGTGGGTTTCCTATGTAATTTGCAGGGACAGAAGAGGTAAGACACAAAGGGGCTACATGGCCCCAGTGTAAAACTGCATAGGTAAGACTGACTATTGAAAAATAAGAATCCCTCTACAACACCCTTAAGCAAGCAAGCTTGAGATGACATTATACAGCACCTTGTATGAGAGGCCCATCTGACAGCGGTGCCTGTTCTCACAAAGAGATGTTGGATACAAGATGTGATTTATTCCCCTATGCTGGGCTTAACAGGAAGATGAAATCCTAGAGAATGGAAATGAGCAAACATGACAAAAAGCATCTCTTCTTCACCAGGACAGTACATGCACCAGCTCATGAAGGAAAACTTGGATCTGGGCAGAACACCTTTGGGGAGCATGGCAAGAGGTTGAATTTTTAAGCCCAAACTCTGTCTGCCTGGCAGGTGGAGCACAAGCAGTTAGTGTCCATGTGTTACCCACCTTTGATTTTTCTGGTCCCAGACTCACAGAGCCATTCTCTTTGCCCTACAAACATTGAGCTAGGAATGTTTCTTCTCCCTCAGTCAAGCCTCCAGGAAGCACTTACCTAATGCTAAGCTTTTTTTATACCAGTACAAATAAGAAGGGTCCAATCCAAAAAATATTTGAAAGACTCAGTTTGCTCTTTCTTTGTCAGAATATGTAACATGTAGGGAGCGAACAGAGTTACTTAATTTTGGCCAGTGCTGCTGCTCTCCTTTCTGTGTTCTGGAACAAGGCTCGGATCAGACTCTTCACTTCAGCTGCGGAGAATTCAGCTGCAAGAGGCCCCTTCCCATCCGCCCACCTGTGTGGGAAAGAAATATCTTTAACCAAACTGCACAAAAATGTCATGTTAAAACAAGCCTTCTGAGCACTTGTTATGGTAGTAAGTCTGAAGGCAAAACAAACCCAGTTAGCAGCCTATTAGCTGTATGCAACTTGAGTCCAGAATTGTTTAGCTAGGTGTATAAAGCCACAGGTTGTGAGGTAATTTTTGCACTCATTACAAACTGCACCTTTTCCTTCTCCAAAATAAGCCCAAAGCTTGTCTGCAAAATCCCCATTCACCTCCCAAACAACAGGAGAAAAAAACCACAAACAACGTGGTTTATGCCCAGGTGGAAGTAGAGTTGGGAACTTTTAGTGTCTAACACCAACAATGTGCAACAGCAGCAATGAGCAGGGCACAGAAAAGGAACTGCCTTCCCTATGTGCTTTCTCTGTGGCTGGTACATTTTCAGTTTAGCCTGTTGGGGACAGTATGTTTTCTTGCCATTCAGATGTATGTGTGAGGCAGCTGTGAACAGGGAATGTCTAGCTTCTGACAACTCATGCCAACTAAAGTAATAGAAGTAATTATGCAAATCCTCATGTATAATTCAGATGAATCCCCCTTGCAAGTTAAAAGAAGCAAGAAACAGCATCTAGAAGGTAGGGCCAATCATGTGGAATGATTGCAGGAGCCTGGCAAAATGCCAGGCTGCTTACCATGAAATACTTCTGAACTTAGAGAAGCCAAGGGGTATGTACAATCACTCTGTGGCTGGCTCTCCCATGGCACTTGGTTTTTTTACCATAGCCTTTTTCTTTGTAGGAGGTAGCTGAATATATGAGCAAGCTTGAAATGGACTATAAACACACAGCCCCAGGAGCAGTTATCTGATCCTTATTAATGGTGATTGCCTTTCATCTGAACAGAGTCCCCCGAGTGTAGCGCCCTGCCAATGTCAGACTGCTTCCCAGTTCCATGTTATTGGGGTGAAGAACTAACTGAAAAGGAAGAAAGGGAGACACCTACTGATCTACTATTTCTTGGAGGTTGGCTTGCAAGATGATCATCAGCTCTTTGAATGTCATCCATTTCTGCACATAGACTGGAACTTCCTCCTGGTATTTCTTATTTTTGTCATCTTCAGGTAGTGGGGTGAAAACTTGGGGTCCTTCCTCCACCATGGTCCTACAGAGGGAGTACAACCTATCTGCATCTTCTGCAGAGATGTCCTAGAATTTAACAAATGTTAATAGGGGAGCAGTTAGATATATTTTTGGAGTGCCAAGCAGCAAGTGAAACGAAAAAAAGGTGGCTGTGTGTGTGAAGATGAAAGCAGTGGTTTAGATCACGTCAAACATTCTCATGCTAATATAACTTATTTCATGAATCGCTATTTCAGCAATTTCTCAGTGATTGCCTCAGAACAACGGTTGTGCTTCTAAACAGCATATCTTAGTGCAATAGCTAGCCTTTTCCTCCGAAGCAGAGGTGTTATGATGGTCTGAATGGTTTACAAGGAAATTGCTCAGGCACTGCCAGCCCAATGATAAAAGCCAAGCTTTTTGGCAGGCACAGCCTGAGCAAGTGTCCTGTAAACTAGCTGTTATGGGAAAAGAGGACTTATTGGCCTAATGCACAGTGGGAAGGCTCTTTGGATGTAGCCTACAACTAGAACAGATGCACTAATGTGTTTCTGTCACTTGCTGTGAAAACATATTTTAATTAGGAAATGTAATAGCATAGTTGTACTTGACCCAAGGTAACCTGACAATCACTTAAACACAGTCTGGGAGTCAAATGGAGATTTAAACAGATAAGAATTTCAGTTTGAAATGCCACAGGTAGTTCAGCATCTAGTCCTTAGATAGGATAGAGAGGTTCATTAGAGATGCACAGATTGAAAATGTATCAGAATAGATGGAGTTTGGGACAACAGTTGACTCCTGTGCCCTGAACAAAGAGAAAGAGATCAATTCATAGAAATGTTTATAGTAGGAGTGACATGCCTAAATCCAAATTAAGATGAAATCATAGCCACTTCCCTGGCTCTCCCCTTGACTACAGAGTCATGGAATCACTGTAAGAGTATATTTGGTCTCAATTGGATGTGTGGGTTATTGGTATCTTGAACATTTCTCATAGACAGGACCACAATTATAATTTCTGTGAAAGGTAACTGTTCCCCTGAAACCTGATCTTGGAAAGAACTTCTAGAGATCACAAATGCTCACTGTTCACACCACCCTGTGCCTGGCATATCCATCTCACACAGTTACCTCTAGGGCAGCAATCCTAGTGACAATCTCTGTGAGAGCTGTGTTCAGTAAAGTCCCCATAGCCTTGCAGTATACATTCACTGGAAGGACATCTTGCCAGACTTTCCCCAGTCTTTTCAACTGATGCAATACCTGGAAGATAACAGCTATGTGTTATCTACAAGTTATCAAAAAGAACGTTAAGAGAGGCACGAAATGATAAGGTGACTACTTATGGTCAGAAGCCAGTTTGAAAGAAGCAAAAGGTAATGAAGTATCCTGCTACTGCCTAGAGCAGATATTCCTGGGAGAAAATGCAACATTTTCAGTTTGCATTAAGGCTCATCAAAAGCGTGACAGATCTTTTCCTTGAAAAATGAAAAACATTATAAATGTACTACAAACAAAAGTTCAAAATTAAGAACCTTTTCATTTCAACTTGGAGCAAGAGGAACTGAACTCAGCATGTTTCAATTTTACAAACAGACACAGCCCAGAGAAAAAAAAAAATCATGCCAGAAAATTGTTGTTTTGAAAAGTTCCACTCCGCTGAAATACTGCACAGTTCTCAGGACTGAGATTACGTACTGTACCTTCCCAAGGACAACATCTACAGACAACGGGATATTTGGCTTTGATTGTCTTGCTTACCTGCCTTATTGCTTTGTTTGCTGCACAGTAATTTTCCTCATCATCCATATTAGAAAAATTCCTGGCACTTGAGAGCCTCTCCAAGATTTCTCCTTTCTGTACCCGCATCTGGGCCAGAAAACACTCCATCCCTTTAAGAGCAAAAACAAGCAGAGAGAAGCAATTAAGCAATTACTGAATCTGCTCTGCCAATTTAGAGACCATAAGTGCTGAATAATGAACTTGCTATAATGTTTTTTTAAAGGAATTTCCAGTTTCTAAACAGCCTCATAGAGCAAATTTAACCAGGCCCAGCCACATACACAGTAAGCTCTTGTGTGTCTTGCATTGCTACAACGCTTTCGAAAGAGCTGAGTAGCAGAATTAAGTATGGATGACAGGCTCCTACAAATTTATTTCAGAATTTATTTCCATAGAATAAGCTAAAGAAAGTATCAAAGGACTGAGGAGATGATTCCAAAAATGTCTAACTGCCACAACATCTCGCTGGATAATGAACTATTCTTAGAACTATGTGCTGGACAAGAAGAGTTGCGTTTCAAAGAGTCAAGCCTTAAACAGCTATCTTGCTTAGAGTCATAACGCTCTGTCAGACTTCCCAATCTAGAAAACGTCCTTGCTACTTGTCCAAAACTCTTAACAATCCACTGCTTGAGTCAGTAGCCACACTTACGTTAAATCATTCAGCCTCAACTGCCAGGACTAATTACCATGTCATCCATCAATGTATTTTAATACTGAAAGGTAAAATTACCAAGTCTCCTAAAACCAGGTACCAGATCTACAAAAGTAGCTGCTCCGTCGCACAGGATGTTAGTCAGGCGGTATCGGAACTGGTGTCCCAGGGTGAGCAAGTGGTGAGCAATATACATGCAGTTGTTGTGGTGAAGGGCTGCCAGCTGGGGTAATTTCTGAAGGTTCTCCCTGTCCCAGGAAGGAAGAAGAGAAAAGGAAGAAATGTATTTCTTTAGACCTGTCTCTGTTAAAACAAAAAGGTCACGCCAATCCTAGAGAAACTCACAGTCTGTCTCAGACAAATGTTGCAAGTAACTAACTGTGGGTAATGCCTGATAAAGAGATCAGTCGGAACAAAAGCATTTAACCTCCCGTCACATCCACAAGAACTTACAGGAAAGGAGTTCATGGCTAGTGAAATGGCGCTTTGGCATAGGAACCCTGTGTTATATCCACATTGTTTCTAAGAGTGGACTTTCAAACAGGAAGATACTTTGTTATAGCAATGTTACGGTGAGGAAAAGAGAAAGTCCTTTTGAGTAATACCCCAGTGTTCTCTGATCAAAATTGTATACTTTCCATCTTCATTGCTTCTCTTTTTTACAGGAAAAACATAATGAAAAATCTCTGCATCAGACGTGGGGTCAAAGGTACATGGCTGGATTCAAACACAACTGTTCTAAGAACTGCAACTATCTCCTTGGTTGTAAGACTACCAACTCAGAAACTCTCAAGCACCTCTTTTGCAGCAGGTATGACTTAACAACAGATTAAGAGTACTAGCTTTTTGCTGCTGGAGGAAGCTCTTAGTAATCTCTGGCTGTGGTGGACAACCTGGGGACAAGTGGGGCTCTTCCAATAGCATCGTTCTCTCTCCAAAATAGGCCCTAAGTAATACACACACGTGCACTTACTTGTGGTATGTTGGCACTACATCATAGAACAGCTGGAATATATTCCGTACCGAGTAGAAGAGCTGTATACAGCTACAAGGAAAACAAGGTTCATGTTAGTTTGTCAGTGGAATTAACATCTCGTTCATAAGTGACCCTCAACCTTCTCCAAAATAAGGTTTTATTAGTAGTGAAGTACTGGCACAAAGAATAGATCGTCAGGATCAATTACAGTGATGTCAACAAAGGCAACATTCTGGAAAATTCACAAAGGCTGTTATGACCTTGTAAGTTCAGTATGGAAAAGACAAGCTTCAGACCATATGTCAGAAGGGGGATATATGAAACCCCAGGAACAAAGGGGACAGTGTCCCTCCCCCACCAGGTGTGCACAAATAGTCGGCCCTCTCTCTGCCACGGTACACTGAAGGGCATTCAGTACCTAGGCAACTCTCCTCCTTCAGGGTTGTGGTCTCCAGTTTTTAAAGCAGACTGTATGTGGTTCCTCAAAATGTTTATTTTCACTGAAGAGCCCTGCCAGATGCAGAGCTGGAGTTCTTTGCTTTCACCCAGCAGAAAGAATGCAAGAACTCTTCTCGGAATGGGTGCCATCACTTATCATTTGTTTCGAAAAAAAGAGATGGTTTTGATTTTTCTGAACACCTGACAGCTAACGTATGATAAAACATTGAGGGAAACACTGCAGTAGTGTGTCTCCCAGCTAAAAGACTGAAGTCATGAACTACGTTGTGCACACGAGGGAGTCTACAATGTTTTCACTGCTTTAATAGCTAAAATACAATAAAGTGTACCTTAACGTTCCCTGAAAACTTAAGTCCGAAAGGCTGCTTAACCTGAGTATTGCAGGGAACATAGTCTGCAGCTGTTTCTGCTGTACCAGTCTACTGCACAAACGCAGGGATGCATTCTCCAGCCAAAACAGAGAGTGACCTTCACGATCAATTCTAAGTATCTTCTGTTCTTTTAGTTTTTAATCTATTAACAGATGCTTGGTATGGCCAAAGGCAATAAGTATCTGACACCCAAGAGTTACCTGCTGATATATAATTCCTACCACTGATCTGTGCTGGCTGTAGCCTCCAACAGCGTCTGATAAGCCAGCTCCATCAGTTTCTCCACTGAGGAACTGATGCGGCACGTGGGCAGAGAAAACGTGTACTGGCTCAGTTTAGTCTCATTCTCCAAATTCACCATGTTGTTATGCAGAAGTTTAGAAGTTTTTTGCATTTTTAAGTGATCTCCTGCCCCAGGATTGGGAAGCCTTGGTAGGGCTACAGAGGAATCAGGTGTGATCTACAGGAAAACAAGAAAGAGGTGTAATTTAATTTGGAGCCCACAGAAAGGAAACAGTGCAAGACTACAAAACACTGAATGACAGATTTAAGACTCAAGACCAACATGAGGCTGCAGAAGTCCCCTAAGACTGCTGGAAGTCTCCTGGCTTATGAACAACACAGCAGACCATGAAACAGTCTATCTGGTGTTGCATGCCTAGAAGCAAGTCTGTAAGTAATCCTCTAATTTTTCTTATGCTTATGACACTAGCCAGAAAAGCCCATGCAATCAAACTTCAAGTATTTTAAGAAACATTTTGTTAGCGAAATAACCCTCTTGAGCACTACTGAAAAAGGTTTTGAAACTGTTGCTTGCCAAGATCCCCAAATAATCAAGAGCATTCAGTGCTCCACAAAAAAAAGGACTTGACTGTTCTAGACAAGCTTTCTTCAACAGCTAAGCTACTTTTCCACACAGAAGAACAGTGTATTGCATCAATAGTCACCTTCACAGTATTATGTATTTCTGAAGTCATCAGGTTTCTGGCTGCCACAATCACATCCTGGCACTTCTTGTTAGCAAAGTGGGAATTGACATTACGGGCGTATTTCAGTAAATCAGTCGTGTCTCCTTTCAAAAACTGCATGTCCTTCAAGGCTTTTTCAAACTCCTCTGTGGATTTAATCACCTGAGAAGAGCAGACACATATTCTAGATTAACATAGCTTCCTAAAATCAAAGAACATGATTAAAGTTGGGTATAAACTCTTCCACTCAGCTGAAAGCAAAGAATTGAACTAGATTTTAGAGGGCACTAACCATCCAACAGCTTTTCAGCAATCTTCTGGAAAAAACTGGCTCAGCTGGGGGCTATGATCGCACAATAATACAGTGTTTGAACTGCAGGTCTCTCCCCTCTGACCCTGCTGGCAACCTAATTCAAAAACCAGAGGAGCAAGATGATCAAATTTCATTACACTGGACTACCTGGGGGAAAGGGACTGGGAGGTTTATCCTATGACTGCTTCTGTTTGAAACAGCCCCCTCTCCAGGAAAAGAAGCTTTTGGCATTCTTCACTAGCAAGAAGTTCTGTTTCATGTATGTAGTTTTTAAAAAATTTTTGTGGCCTATGCAAGAAACCCCTGTGATCATTAACAAAAAATACAAAGACAAACAGAGCGGTCAGTCCTCAGGAAGCCAGTTTGGCAAGCAGCACTGCCACATCATCATCTTCAGTCTCTCACAGAGACTCAGACAAGTACCTTACATTGCACAGTCTAAAAGTCCTCACGTCTTAGCTAAATATGGCCCCAGTTCCACAGATCAGAGACCTTACACACTTACATGACAGGAAACGCAACCCACAGCTTAACTGTGGAAAAAGAAATACGCAATTCTAGATTAGCAAAATACAGCTTTTTGTTCAAGCTGGCCATCTAGCATTTCCACCACATGGATCTGAAAGATTTTTGAGACCTACCTCTACATACTGCTCTAGTTTGCTGCTATTGGTTGGGATTGAATTCACTAGACAGTTCTGAATGAGGCAGTCCGATAACTCCTCCCATATTGCATCACCTAGCAGTTCTGCAAGTGTAACTCTGCCATTCTTTCTATCTTCTGCAGGCTGCTCAAGAGGCACATCTGAATTCAAGAGAACAGAAATGAATTTTAATACACCTGCTTCCTGGACCAGACCCTTCACCAGTTCATTCAGTCCTTCCTGTCAGAACAGCATCTATCAACTGTTCCATAGTCTCATAATGGAGGTATTCTTATCAAGGCCTGTGCTAGGCCTGTGGAATCACCCCCCCTAACAAAATGACAACTAAATTTATGTGTAAACTGAGCCTGCTTTCCCAGCATGTTTATTTCATGAAATGCTAGAAAAGCCCAGGCCAGTTTCTAGCCAACGGAAGATCCTGCATGTGACTAGCCTGACCGAGGGAATTCCCTGGATTGCATTGTGACTTCCACCTTTTAGACCTGTGGCACGCAAAGATCTTCAATGCAGTGACTGGTTCACAAGAAAGAACATTTATCAAAAAATTAATTCCTTGATCTCTTTGAGCCAAAATACTTTCCTTCTTCTTTTTCCCAGCACTGTGAATGCTGGGTCACCGCTACATCCAGTTTGACAAGGTGCCAAGCTGTCCAAGCGCAGCGTAGCAAGTTAACATTAAAAGCTGCTTAGACCTTACATATAATTCAATACTGCTTAACAACCAGATATTTGAGAAAGCTTCCGCTCCAATTACATGAACAAGGTACAGATCAGTCTAATTCCAAAAGGGAGAAACTACCTACTCAGCAGATATTTGTGGAGAACTTCAAAAATAAGCTTGATCTTGTCAAAAACCTCCATAGGAGAGGAATGATCCAAGTTAGGCTCCTCGGATTTAAAACGTAGGATGAACACATCTGACTGTTCCTCTGTGAGTGGTTGAAGACACGGGTATGAAATCAGTGGCTTGAGGATGTATTTCAGCAACAACTGGCCTGAAAAATGAAAAAAAGGTGTTTTCCAACAGCAGGAGGCAGTTTGCTCCAGCGAGGCTCAATCATAACTAATTTTGGAAGCAGAGACCCTTTGCATGAAGCAGAAGAAACACTCTCTTGATGAGCTGTATCAGGGAACAGCTAATGAGGTAAAACGCTGGGTTTGGTTTCCCTAAAGACCATTTTACTCATGTAAAACACATACAGAGGCCTAACAAAGAGCAGCGTATTTCATGTAAAATGAAAAACAGTTTAAACAGCTGAAAGCATGAAACCCTGTCTTAGTATCTGCTATACTTCCTGATTTATTTTACCAACACCTGAGAATGCTGAAGCCCAGAGGCTGCCTGAAACCAACAGTCTTGTTCTTGGTAGATGAGGAGGCTGTAACTGGAAAAACTCTTTAAACATCAGACCATGAAACCACATAGCCACAGATCAAAACAGTATACTAAATTAAATTGACAAGAAAGGATAAATAATTCTGGATAAATAAAGGATCATTTCCTACTAATAAGAACCAGAGCATCCACCTCAGGCTCAGTGGGAAACACAAGCCAAGAGAGAAAGAAGTCCTCCAGCATACTGCTGAAGTGAACTGGATCTCAATATCCATCTTACAAGTCTGAACTCCTATCCACTCAGGCTACTATAGCTATGTTTATATGGATACACAGTTTGTCTTACCAAAAATTTTAAGCTTGGTGTGCAGTTCTCCTAGGACAGCAAATGCCTGCAGCACAGAAGCAACAGGTGGGCCAGCAATCTCCTCTTCTTTTGACGGCACTGTGCGTAAGTGCAATTCTGAATGCATCACTGACTCCAGGCTGCTGCTTTCTAAAGAAAAAGAAAAACCATCTTGCTGTCAGAGTGCAGTCTGAGATATAGCAGATCTGAGAAGCTACTGCACTCCTCAGGTGGCAGCTAAAGCAATATTCTACTTCTCCCCATTTCCACAAAACACAGTTCTTGTACAAGAGCGTCAGAAGAGGGTACAGAGTTCCTTGTGTTACAGTGCAGGACAATGGAATGCGAATCAGTCTCTTACAATGATCCGGAATTCTCATTTCAGTCACCTTGCAATTGAATGGCATTTAGTGACAATTGCTTTCCTTTCCCTTTTCTCCCCATTTCAAGTCCAAAGGAAAAGGGTTTTTTCTTTTCCAAAGGAAAAGTCTGTGTTTCAGTGAAGACAGCAACATACAGACTCGTGAGCAGTTCTTGCAATTAGCTGCCTGCGACAAAAGTGTCAACCTGAAAACCTACTGGAGAAGGTAAAAGTATCCTTAAAACTAGCCTAGTGGCGAAACATGTTCAGGCTGAACAAAAATTTCAGAGAACTCTTCCAGCTGCTATGCCGAATCAGGTATTCAGTAATAAGCAACCTGAAATTTTTGGCCCAGCTGATTTCCTCAGGAGCAGAAGCTTTGTAAGAGAGCATCTCTTTTCTGATACTTCACCAGGCTAAAAAATTACTCAGAGGCTGGTAACTGTTTTGATCTCTGCTTCAACATTTTCCTAAGATGAACCTTCAAAACTCTGTTGAAAATCTACTGACTACATCAGATTGCTTGTGGTAGCCCCTAAATACTCCATGAGTGGAGTGACATCCAGAGAACACTGCCACTCATCATCACTCCTGTTCATTAGGTTACGCAAATGGCAGAAAGAGCTCCTTAAACCAACTGTAGTTCAACAGTATTACTATATTTCCTATTTCGTAGGTGCTTTCAAGTGCACTTAAAAGTGCACACTTCAAATAGTAAAGCAAAAATAGTGAAACAAACTAGAATTGTGATTACCTTTCGAAGGAGGAAGCTTCCATACTGCCAATTTCTGCCATTCTTCTCCTAGATGATAGAGCATGTTCTGTGTCTGCACTGTGAGCTCTGTGCCTAGTGCTTTCAGGATCTTCAGCTCGAAGCCCTTGCGGGATTCCAGCATTTTCAGGCTGCATCGTGCCTGGTGGTAAAGATCAAACACAAAACATGGGTAACTGTTGCCGCTGCTAATGAAAAGCATCTTGTAAAATTCATTGAAAGTATATATGAACAATAGTGTCATATACTTAAGAAGTCACTATTACCTTTTCCAGCTGCTGAGCTGCTGCAACATACTTCTTTTCCAGCAATGCAATATTGTACTCTTTAATAGCTGTATCAAACTGCAACAGATTCATATGTCACTGTGTATCTGCTATTAGAATACAATTTTTTAAACAATGTGGCTAGAGACAGGGGAGCTACAGACAGTTATTCAAAAGAGAAGTCCAGAACAATGCCATAGACTGAGGAGCAGAGATGATGACTACTGCTTAATGATTTTAAGCTGCTCCCACCTCCTCTCCTCACCTCCTGTAGCTTTTTCAGAATACTCAGAACCAGTGTGTCTCGCTCCAACTGCTGCTTCAATTCAGTGAATTCGGCAACAGCGATGTTTAGATCTTGCTGAACCTAAAATAACAAACTTCTCGGTTCATTTACAGCAAGCAAATGTTACCAGACACATTTCGCCTTAAAAGTGATAACAATACAAGATTTAAATTATTTCTGTTACTAGAATAATTTGGTGAGGAGGAAAAAGGCTCCGTCTAATTTGCTCCTTGCTAGGAAGATCCTTATAAGCATTGGAAACACTTGTAAACAGGTTTCTCTTTTAATATGTTACAGGTTTTTTAAAGGCACCGTAAGGAAACAGTCTCAAAACACAGTCAAAAGGACTTCAGTGTTACTTTTACACAGCCATTTAAAATGCAAGAATGCTTGAACAGCACCAAAAGTTAATTCCCAGTTAACACTGCTACAGAACCCCAGATGTTGGAAAACCAGAGGCAAAAACCAGAGTGGGTCTGCAATCCAGCCTGCAGGAACTGCTCCCATTCTCCTTAAAGACTTCAGTGAATGCGCACAGCAATGGTTTAGGTTCCCATTCTGCCTGAAATCACTGTGGGATCAGCGCTCAGCTGGCCCATTGCTGTGTCACACCTTACTGCCCTATACAAGGCTGATCCTTCCCTCTTTCCAGAGGATAGATGTGTGACACGCTTTTCAACTCTACAACAGAGAGCAAATCACAGCCAATCCCTTAATGACAGCTCTTTACTTACATCGCCGACGTGACATACACCTCTGCAACACGTGTCACGTAAAGGCATTTTTTAGGGGTGATATCACCCAGGGTTCTTAGTCAGGAGGAGTCCTCCTCCACCGGTCCCCTCGCAACGCCCCAAGATGGGGACGGCCCTAGAGCTCTGGGCTGAAACCGAGTGGAATGGGCGAGGGCCGCCGAGGCAGGGCAGGCTGTCACCTCGTTCTCGATCCCCGCTTTCAGCAGGTCGATGTTGCTCGACAGCCCCTCCAGCTGCGACACCAGGTCCTCGGCGCTCTGCATGCTGGGCAGGAACTCGTTATACTTCTTGTTAATCATGTTGCAGACTTCACCCTGAAAAAGAAGGAGCATCAGGACACCGCCGTTCATCGGGTGGACCTTCCCGGGCAGCGGCAAGAGACCCTTCCCGGGCTCAGGCCACCACGGTCGGCCGGAGACCCCAGCACAGACCGGCCGGAGATCAGCGCCCCCGGCCCTCCCCAAAGCTCCGCTCGCGCGCGCGCGTGTGTGTGTGTCCTGCCCCGTTCCCGGCCCTGCCTTCAGCTCCTCCACGCGGCGGGAGAGCCGCCCGATGCGGGTGCCCAGGTCCTCCTTGTCGAGGCGGCCCGAGTGCGCCAGCACGGCCGCCACCAGAGAGCCCGCCGGCGCCGCCATGGCTCCGCTCCCGCACCCGCCTGCGGCCGCGCGGCACCACGGGACAGCGCCGCCGCGGGACGCCGCTACGGCAGCCGCCGTGGGACAGACTTGCTCGGGGCGTACCCCGCTGCTGCTGGGGTACTCGGGGGTGCGGGGGGACCCGTGGCTGCTGGGGGGCTCCATGGCTGTAGAGGGGACCAGTAGCTGCAGGAGTCTTCATGGCTGCTGGGGGGATCCGTGGCCGTGGGGGGGTCTATGGCTGCGGGGGGACCCGTGGCTGCTGGGGGGCTTTATGGCTATAGGGGGACCCATGGCTGCGGGGGGACCCGTGGCTGCTGGGCGCCCACAGCTGTGGGGGAACCTGTGACTGCTGGGGGACCCGTGGCTTCGGGGTCCACGGCTGCTGGGGTGCAACCCGGGGCTGTGGGGGGGCTCCGTGGCTGTAGGGGGACCCGTGGCTGCGGGGTCTATAGCTGCTGGGGGGCTCCGTGTCTGTGGGGGGACCAGCGGCTGCTGGGGGCCCGTGGCTGCAGGAGGCTCCATGGCTGCTGGGGAACACCTGGCTGCTGGGGGTCCACAGCTGCTGGGGGACACACCACCTCAGGCCCAGCTGCCCTCCCCTGCCTCTCCACAGGCGTCATGGCTGGGGTGAGGAGGCAGGGCCAGGGCACCTCAGACATCCCCCAGCTGCTGGGGGAGGAAGGCTCCAGCCCCCGGCATCCGGTACCTGACAAAGATCTCGGGGAGGGTGGTGTGTCGTGGCGAGGAGCTCTCCCCACGTCCTCTCCTCCGAGCTGGTGAAAGAGCCACCACTGCTTTGTGCCATGTGGAGGGGAAAGGCCCTGGTCACCTGGGCGCTCCTCACCAGCCTGGCCACGGCCAGCTGGGGCATCCAAGGTAAGTCCCCGGGTGTCAGTCGCTGCCCACAGGCCGCTGCGGTGCTATGCCCGCAGCTGAAACCGGCTGCACCGCACAGGCTGACACGGTACGCGGAGACCCCCGGCGCGGTGCACCGCACCTGAGGGACCCCATGCAGATGGCAAGGCGGGGGGCTCGTCCCGCACGCTGCAGCGGGTCAGCGGTGGTGCCTGTTGGGCACTCGCTGTGGTCCTTGGAGACTGCCACCCGTATCGCTTACGCCACGGGCGTCTCTGCAGCGGTGGGAGGGTGGCTGGGAAACAGGCCCCTGCCGCTTGCTGGGGTTTTCCGTTGCAGCACCCTGATGCGAGGTTCGTAAATGTTGATGGGGAAAAAGGAGCGAATCAGCACAATGGTTCACAAGGCTGGGATCGCTCTGCTGCCTTTGCCCGCCCTAGACCGTTGCTGTGATGGTCTGGAGCTGTGTGTGTTGCTCCGTGGCTATGTGTTATAGCTCAAAGCTGCCTTGCAGTGACAAAGCATGTAAAGTTGGACGTGGCAGCACCATGCTGTTAGACCAAAGTAGCCACGGGCTTTGTACCTAGCACAAATATGCAAGCAGGAGAGGCTCTGTTCTGTAGTCCACTCCAGACTCTGCAGGTGATAGCTTTGGGCCGAGGAAGCAATTCTATGTGTTTTTTTGCACACTTTTCACTAAAAATTTTTTTTACTATTGGGTAAAAACCCAAATGGGTTTTTGCCTCCCCATTCAGGCTCAGCTCCTGTCGCTGCTGGTGGAAATATTTCACTTTCTGTTGAAATGTCTCTTGCTGCAGTTGTACTTCAATACCAATGCAGTCTGTGTGCAGGATGAGGGTCATGCACATGCAGTCTGAATGGAGTCCAGGTAGATGCCTAATTCCAGTTGGTTTTCACTCTAAGAGAATTTGGATATGCATTAATGTAACCACCAGTTGAACACTGGACTACATTTTTGCTGGGTAGTCTGCTTTTTCCAGAGTTTTTTGTTTGCAGTCTCCTCTCTACTGCTCAGGAAACAGCCTAATGTGATGCTCTCAAGACTAGCCATCTCCATGAATGAGCTCTCCTGAGTTCTGCACCACTGTGAGGGTTGAGAACTCAGCTGTAATGCTCTCTGCTCTCCTTTCTTTTTTTACAAAACATAAAGTAATCCTGAAAGAAGTCAGTGGGAAGGTGTTCCTGCAATGTGAAACAAACCTGCAAAGTGAAATCATATGGCTGAAAGATGGGAATAGGATAGGAAATGGAACACAACTGGACTTGGGTGCAGTTTACAACGATCCCAGAGGCGTCTATGTGTGTCAATTGGAAGGCAGAAACGAACACAGTGAGCTCCAGGTGCACTATCGAAGTAAGTGTTGCAAACTTGGTTTCTAGAACCAGAACTGCTTGGAGTTTTCACCCAAGCAAATTTTTGAGGGAACTACTGATTTCCCAGAGTTTGAAGGTGGTTCCACCAGTTTGTGGAAGTCCTGACAGCTCCTATGCTAAGTTTGCCCTTGGGAACAGCCAAGCTGCACATTCCCCTGCAGCTGGTGTCCCCGTGAGAGCTCTACAGCTTCATTTAGTGCCATAACCTGGCATTCCTACTGCCTCATTGCTAGCCACTCGCAGGCCCTGCTGTGGCCTGCCCTGAGTGCTAGGGACACAGGGCAGCTTGCGCTACTGCCTTGGGCCATGCAGCAAGCCAAATTTAATCCCTGGTCTCTCTCACCCTGGGACTGGAGCCTGCCTGGACTGGCAGAGCTGGCTCAGCGCTTTGGGCTCAGACTGGCCCTGGCAGCAGAGCGGAGGCAGCCAAGGGGCAGGGTCCTGGTTGTGGCCCTGCTTTCAGTATCTGTGTCCTTTTGGCCTTTCAGTGTGCCAGAACTGCATCGAAGTGGACGCTTCCACCATCTCGGGGATCGTGGTCGCAGATGTTGTTGCCACCATCTTCCTGGCTGTTGCTGTGTATTGCATCACTGGCCAGGACAAGGGACGCATGTCACGAGGTGAGGGGAGAGCCCTGCTGGCTGCCCGTGGGTGGGGACAGGAAGTGCCTGGGCATCTCTAGGAGCTGCGTGGTACCTAGGGACTTTCCATCACTGCCCACAGAGCCCAGCCACTGCAAGCTGCAGGCAGCAGCCAGCACACAGCATGTCTAGGGTGGGGATCCATGTGAACATTCTGTGTACCCTTCCTGCCCCTAGCTTAGCTTCCCAGGAGGAGGCAGCGAATGCACAAGGTTAACAAAACATCATCCCAGGGACAGCAGCTGGTGACACAGGAACATCTGATGCCTTGCAGGGGCTTTCCACCGAGCCTCCCAGAGGAAGTAAAAGCACAGGGCTGAAAGCAGCTGGCTGCTTGGGTTTGTTTGCAAATGTTCACCACACTGCCCGTGAATCCCCTGATCCTTGACCTTCTTCTTTCTTTCTTTAGCTTCTGACAGGCAGAACCTGATCGCCAACGAGCAGCTCTACCAGGTGAGCGTGGAAGCGCACGTGTGTGTGTGTGCACATGCATGGGCTTCAGCACCTCTACATGGTGTGGGGCTGCATGGTGGGACGGGCGTGGCCATGATGGCACAGCTGCTGGGGGATACGCGATGCCTCGAGGCACTGAGGCATGGTGGAGATTCGCAGCTGCGTCCCCCTGAGTGATCCAGAGGATGGGGCAAGCCCAGCTCCCCCTACCTGTTATTGCCTGGCATCGTTAAGCTCTGTGTGTGGGGAGGGAAAGCTTGGCAAAGAGAGGGCTGGGCCAGCTTCCCCTGTACCCTCTCTCCCAGGGCTGGACAGACACAGTTGTAACTCGTCTCACCTTTATTCACTCCTAGCCCCTTGGCGAGCGGGACGATGGACAGTACAGCCGGCTGGCACCTGCCAAGGCCCGCAAGTGAAGTGGGAAAACACTGGGGCCTGCGACTCGTCACACTGGGAGTGATATTAAAGCAAAGCCACCGCCAGTGCCCAAGAGCACTGGTACCCAGCCCTGGCACTGCCTTTGTAAGCTCGCTGCTGGCAGAAGACGCTGTGGGGTTTTGCCTGGAGAGCCCTCTGGCTCCTTGCCAGGATGGGCTGCTTGTAGCACTCTGCTCTTTCCATGACCTCTTGTGCTTCTGTATTCCTCTCATTAAAGATGAGACTACCCCACAGCCTCCCTGCTCTGTTGGTTGCACTGAGGCCTGGGGAGCCGTGCAGTCCCTGGGGAAGGCACACGCTGGATGTGGATCTGCCTGGATGCCTGCAGAGCCATAAGGCTCCTGCCTGTCCCAGTAGGACACTGCTCTGCCAGTGCAGGCAGGTGCCCATGTCTGTGCCACCTCTCTGTGCCAGGATCTAAATGACATCTGGGTCCATTGCTGAAGCTGAGGATGGGGGACCTTGTGAAGGGAGAGGGCTGCCATCCCTGATGCTGGCAGATGCTTTGTCTCATTTAACTCCCCTTCCAGAACGGGGAGCGGGAACACCAGGAGCACAGTGACACTCAGCAGGGTCTGTGTCACTCCTGCAAAAGTGCCTGTGTGCCTCAGTCCCCTGGACAGAGCTGGGGGGCTGGCAAATAGGAGGACAGGAGGATGTTTCCTCTGCACATGCAGGGCTTCGTATCTAATCGCAGTCTCCAAACTGCAGAGGCTTGCCAGGTCCCTGGCACCTAGCCAGCCTGCAAGTTGCCTCAGTGCTTAGGGGAGTGAAGCATGAGCACAGAAGCAAGCTGTTCTGGCTCCCCAGAAGAGCTTGCAGGGGCTAGGCCCAAAGAGGAAATGGAAACAGCAGAGAGGACAAAAATTGCAGCAGAGACCATGCAAAACACATGGCAGCAGAGCTGGCCAGGCAGCGAAGGCCAGAGGCAGTCCACACTCCCCACACCTCTGAGGTTCTTGGGAGGCTGCTCCCCCACCCTCCTCTGCAGACCAGCGGAGAGTGACTCACATTTGTGACTAGGCATTGATAACCCCTCTTTCAGGCTTACTAGCCATCCCAGTGTGCCGAGTACAGGATGTAGTCGAGCAAACTTTCAGAGCCTTTCCCAGCTCAACCACCTTTCCAGACACTGAGCAGCACTGGGTCTCCCCATGCCAACCCCACTCCTTCTGACAAGGTCCCCAGCTCTGAGCAGAGAAACAGCTACTGTTGTCTGACCATGGCCAAAACGGGAGGCAGATAACAGACAGGATCAGCTAGCAGTTAGAAACCTCAGAAACCAGGTCACCCTCCATGTGCCAGTTGCACACACCTGTAGGTTGTGTTTTCCTGCTTTTCTAAGAATCTGGGTGACAGGCTTTAGAGAGCACCAGGCTGTGAATTGCCTTGTGACTCAGTGGTATAAAGTAAGCACCGAAAAAGTTAACGCTCAATAAAAACTGGCCACAAACCTGTGACATGTTTGACACAGCAAACAACACATAGGCTGTGCAAAGCAGCCCACTGGTGCACCCCACATGCCCTTACAGGAAATGGTGTGTGATCAGCCTTGCGGGCAGCGAACAAGAAAAGGACCTGTTTTCCTATGGTGTCGGCTCTTTACGCAACAACATTTTGCTCTTCACAGGTGCAGAATAATGTCTTAGTGGTTTTTCCACTCTAACCTGCTCCAGTGAAGGGTGAGCCTGATACCGCCATTTGCAGGTACAATATGCCAATACCTGCCTTTGGTCTGCAAAGCCATCTGGGGAGGACCTTATAAAAAAAGTGACCCGCAGACTGCCTAGTTTGCAGCGCTTTCATCACCATCAGATCTCAAAAGCACTGAGCAAGCGTGGCTAACCACACACAAGGAGCAGGAGAAACCCGGAGCAGAGTGGGTGGGTATGTTCTGCACAAATCAAAGAGCCAGCAGAGGCAACGTTTAAAACTCTATTTGTGAGAGGCTCCTCAGCACCTCGCCCTTGGTAGGACAAAGAAATACTTCTATAGTGCAGCTAAACACAGAGGCAGAGAGATGTTGTCACTGGGTGGGTGCTGATCCCACTGAGATAAGGAGAGCGTGGGATGGCACTGGTTGGGGCAAACACGCAGCCCCATAAATGGTGGCAGAAGCAAAACTTAGACCTTCTACACCCAGAGTGGTCCGAGCTTCTCACATCCCATTCATGGCAATGGGCTGTATGGCTGGGCTAGGCAAGCATCCCTGGAGCAGTGATGTTTTGCAGAAGCTGAGAACATGGCCCAGAGTGGTTTTAGAGCTACTGGGGGTTAATGCTGCTCTTTGTATCTTGCAATCTCCCTCCTAGACGTTTAGTGCCTTGTATGGTAAACCCAGCTGTGCTGCCTTTAAAACCACATCCTGCAGGGTAAGCATAGCAATCTGAAGCATGAAACTTGCTGGGTGTTCATCTCCCCAGGCTGAAACTTAAGGGTTAAACCACCCCCAGGCCCCATCACTGTTGCTGTTTCCTTTCTTCAGAGCTGTTGCTCTGCAGAGCAACACAAGTGTGGCTCACTCAGCCAGTGTTAGACCAGAAATGTTCCCAGGCATCACAGCATCTCTTGGGCTCATAAGTTGCTACCTGTCCCATTGCTGCTGCTTTAGAAACCACAGCTTTTAAAATCGGGCAGATTTAAAATCTGTATGTTGAGTGCATGGGACCTCAGCTATTTCACTTGTCCCAGACTCCACTCCCCAGCTCCTGTTGACCCCTGCCCTGCTCTCAGGCCCCGCTGTCCTAGGCATGGCAGTGCATTTTTCTATGTGTACCTGTCCCCCCTGCCCCATCCTGGCACAGTCTCCTCCCAAACACATTGCAGTCTGCCTCAAGGTGAGTCAACACAGACCCACAGAAGCTCTCACTCTCTTGGACTACTGACCTGGGACGTCCCCTTAACAAAAACTGTTTTTCTTTAACAGAGACAAAAACATGGGGGAAATCTTTTCCACTGCATACCTGGGGGTGTTGTCTCCCATTTTACTAATATATTACAGTTTTTAAATGTATATTAAAAAGCTAAAACGGATCTTTACCAATGGTAAAGAAGCCCGTCATCTTTCTACAGAACCCAAGGAGAACTCAAGTACAGAGCTGAAATGGGGAGAGAAAGGGCAGCAGCAAAGGACAAATCACAAGAATCTCTAAGAGTGATAGCTCTGGAAAATGAAACTCTGCCAGCGAATGTACTTGCACACCCCTTAAGGTACAACACACTCAAAGAAATGTGTTTATCCTAGACTACATTATAGAATATCAGTAAAAATGGAGTCCATGAGGTCTCTGGGATGAGGAAGACAGCCTAGCAAAAGGGTTTGATGCTCTCTTTGATTTTGTAGGTTGGGCTTTATCTTTGTAGCCCCAGGGCATTCATTTCAGTTGCAGTGAACAAGCTATTTCAGAGCAGAGTGCTAGTCCCAGGGTTGAGCCAAAGGCCCTCAGTTCCAATCTAGGAAATGTGAAAATCCCTGTTGTGCTGTCTCAGTCAGACTGCAAAGCTGATACTCATTGCTAAGCGGGAGTTCAAATCTTAGCTGATATATCTAAGAGCCCCACTATTTAATTGCAACAAAGATTTAAGCCAAGCACTTAAATTTCCTAACAGGAGGCTTTCAGATGGCTTGGGAAGGCACCAAATCTTCATGTGACCCTCAGAGCGGGTTCTGCTGAAGGTCTGAAACATAATGGTTGCTGGATGCAAAGTGATACTCAGCCCCACTCATGTCCTACAGAAGAAGAGCTGGGGGATGGGCAGGTCTGTCTGCATGTACTGGTAGAAGTGCTTCTCACTTTTTTTGAAGGAAAACTTGTCTTTTTGACTGAAATATTTTCATTCAATGCAGTGGCTTTTCTATGAAAATGTACCATTTTATTTTTAATATGCTGACTGCCTTTCTGTTTCTTTTGTTACAATCCTGGGCAGCAAAATGAAGACAGGCTATGAACATGAGAGCAGGACAAGGTCAGAGCCAGTCACTCTGAGAAGGAGCCACTCTTTGCCCACTAGCTACCCAGGGAGGCACAGGGAGCAAGTGGAGGCACTCAGGGCAGAAATTAAATGGGAAGGAAAACCAGAGCATGCAACTGGAGCAAAGAGAGAAGTGTGAGGGAAAAGGAGGCCAGGAACCACGCGTGAGGCTGCAGTCCTTTAATGAGAAGGAATATTTCTCTTGCTAACGTGCTCATTTGTTTCTTTTCCCTAATGTCAAACTGAAGGCTGAAGGAACACAGCAGGGTGGGACAGCGGATGGCAGCAGGGTGCCTGTCCTGTGTAGGCTTACCCCAAAACACCTGGACCTCAGCAGGCCTGCAGAGAACCAGTACTGAGCTGGGCAGAAGTGCTTAGCCTTTCTGCTGCTGTTTTCCAGACTGTCATCTGTGGGAATTTCAGAAGCCCCTGGATTCCAGGCCTGCATACACTTCCCGCTGACCTTTCCGGATGGGCTGTGGGAACAGCAGAGATGTTAGTTTGGGAATCCTCATTAACACACCTTCAAACAACAGCAGGGTCTTGGCCCACACAATACATGAAGGAAAAAACAGAACAGAGAGAGCAGGCGTAGCGCTGCTCTGCTAGTGTGCACGGTGCACAGGAGGCTGCAGTTCTGCTCCTGACTCCCTGTGGCAGCACCAGGAGAAGGGGCTCCACCTTCGCCACCTTTTTCCTCTGCTCCCAGGAAAGCTTGGAGGTTGAGCGTACTGGATGCTTCTTCAAAGGAGCAAGAAGGGCATATGCTACAGATTACCAACTCTGGCTATCCCTCCCTAATCAGCAAAGAGAGATGGAAAAAATGCAGGTACTCCATACCTCATAGTCCGGGTTTGGAACGGGGGGAGGACGCTGCATCTTCTGACCTGCAATAGAGGCAAAGAGAGGTCATCCTTGGTGGTGATTCCTATAACACAGCATGAGCAACTTTCACAGAGATGATCTCAGGGGAACGCATACCATGAGTCAACTCACAAGGTTTTATCATGAGCTTAGAACTTTTAAAGACCCAACTGCTGCAGGCAGGAGGCTTATGATCATTTAGGAAGAAATCAGCTTTCTTTTAGAAAGGGTGAATTTCTAGCTTTCCTGGTTGTGAAGAAATACTTGAAAACAAGAAGGCCCCATAAGCACAGGCCCAGGCTACAGCTCCACAATATGGATACCAGATCTACACTCCTCTGCCTCAGCAAACTGCACAGGCATGAGCATATCTTCGCATTTCTGTTGAACCCAGCACACAACATGCACACTAAGCACACAAGAGAGAATTTAGACTTGCTGAAAGATTTATATCAGCTTTGTGGAGGCTAGGGGAAAAGCGGCAATGCCTGATCTGCACAAAGCCTGGCTGGTGAGCACCCATGGTGCTTGTCTGACAGGCAGTCTCCTGGTAAAAAAGTCACCATCAACACTTCACGAATAAATGCAAACCAGCATCGTCAGGACAGCACACTTCATCGCTTTATCCTGGCATTTATAACCCATGAGCCCCACTGCTGGACCCACTGGGTCACCAAACCATGGCCTCAGAAGCCAGAAATTCAAATTTATAGTTTTAATAACACCATGATTTCTAATCACATGTTCTGTGTGTAGGCCTAATTCTTGGTCTTTGATTTCCTGAGACAGGAGCTGAATGGGCCGGGGCCAGCCTGGGTTTGCAGCAACACTTGCAAGCTGAGCATCTGCTGTACAGCGTTTGCTTCAGCACAGACTCAATGCTGCTGCACAACAGCCTGTGAAATGGTTTCCTATGGGCAGGAAGCCTTTGACACAACACGGCAGCTGCACCTATCCCATAAAAGAAGGCAGCCTGGAGCAACAGATGTGGCAAGCAGGAGTGTTGTTTGGCGAGGTCTTGGAGGCTTGGCGGGAACAGAGGATGCTCCATCACTCAGCAGGGGCAAGTGTTTAATTTACCGCTTAGCAGACATCACGGAGAGCAGAGACGCCTGAAATGGCTCTTACCTCGTGGCCGACTGCCAGCGCCAGCGCTTGCTCTCCCCTTCCTGTTTTTGCTGAAGTAATAGACCAGAATCAGCACCCCAAAAGTAATGAGAAGGTCCGCAGTGATGATCCCTGTCACGGCCAAGGCATCCAGCTCCTCACAGTTTGTGCACACTGTCAGAAGGAGAGGTGAAGGTGCTCAGAGATAGGCACCCTTCCTTTCCAGCAAGGAAAGTCCAGGCCTCACTCATCTCCTTAATGCTAGCAGAAAAGATACAGTTCTGGGTAGGAGGGAGAAAAGAGCAAACAGAAGTGAAGGGGGACAGCACAGGCCATTCCATCCGCCCCGCCATTTCAGTCTGCAAACAGACACAGCCAGGGGGCTGCTGTGTGCAGCCTCCTGTGCTATCCTCTGCTGTTGGCATGGTCTGAGCCAGAGGGTGCAAAATACCCCCTAGATCATTACCCTCCTCTGCCTACACTGGACTCTTAAGTCCTGAATGCAGAGCAGCTGCCCAAATTTCAAATGGCTCAGAGGCTTAAATCACTCTGTTGGCAGGGATGGGGGGTGAACTCCCCCTGGCTGATGGTTCACAGAAATCAGGCTGTGTGCTCCAGATGGGAGGTTTCCACTCTGCAAGATAAGAAGTGCCTCTGGCCTTTGTGACAGACATTACTCTTGCTTTGCAGCACGGCAGAAGTGGTATAAAAGAAGCTTGTGCACTGTGTGGAATGTGGGAACCATTGACACGCAACCAGCTTGAGAACAGCAGAAGGGAAAGGAGTAGAGAGCAGGGAGATTCCTCTTGCCAAAAGTGTATTCTTGCACTTTTTTACTGCCCACACAGAGTGGGAAGGGCCTCAGCAGAATTGCATTCACCCAGCCCAGCAGCACTGAAAATCAGGCCTCAGCTCCTAACATCTGTCACTGAAATGTGTAGACTTTATCTTTATCCCATAGACTGAGTGCTTTTTCACTCACCTCTGGCATTCAGGTACATTTCATACTTCTTTTCACCTGCCGAACAACTCACATTGGTAGGAGAGCTGTCGTGATTCTCTATAACGTACTTCTTCTCACTGCTGCCATCTTTCATCCCTGTTAACTTCCAGCTTATGCTGTCTGTGGTCAAGGGACATGTGATTGTCACCGTGGTTCCGGAAATCTCCACCAGGAATTCTTTATTGGAAGATAGGCCAAGGAGAAGGGAAACTAGCATTACAAACAACTTCTGAGCAGGCTTCCCTGCCCACCCTTGATCCCGCCATGACAGTTTGCGCTGCAAAATCTTTGATTTTATGGTGTAATGTAAATTCTCTGTGTATGTGTCTTCTTTGCAACACTGAACAGTATCAAAATACTATCACAGAGTGTTCAACTTTATGTCAGAGAGCCTGGCTGCCTGCTATTCTCTTGGAGACCATTAACAGTAATTAGGGGCAACTCGTTACAGCTGATTTTTCTGATCAGTGATGACAGTAGCAACTAACACACAAAAAATATTTTCCTCCTAAAATACTGCTTGAACTCAAATATTTCTGTCTGCCTTTTAGTCCTCACCTGTGAGGCATCTGGAGTCTTTATATCACGCTAAATAGTTAGGAATGCTGGTAAAATACACTTACTCTCTACTGGTTCGGTATTCTCCGCAAAGGAGAGAATAATAAGTGTTAATGAATCAGCCTGCTATTACCTTACTGTTCGTTGCTGTTTGAAAATGCCCAACCTGGCTTGGAGTTCACTAGCAATAATTAGAGACAATTCGTGACGGCCAATTTTTCAAATCAGTGAGATCAGTAACAATTAATGAACAGGGAATTTTTCCTATCCTACAATATGTGCAGAATTCAAATATTTCTCACTTGTGAGGTGTAGTTTGTCTTTTTATCACACTAAATAGTTAAGAATGCCAGTAAAATATACTTACCCTCCTGAGCTGCGGTGCCGACTACAAAAGAAAGAATAATAAGTGGTAAGTAATTTAGCTACTGATATCATACACCCTTCCTACTTCAAGGATCTCCTTTCTGAACTCAGCTGTTTGAAAAAAATGTTTATACTCCTGTATTTCTACTAAAGATATTAGAAGCATTCTGTTAGCTGAGATGGGATGTTGTTTTGAAATGAAGTCTTTTCCTTTGGCAGCCATTTTTAACATGGACTGACGCAGAATGGAAATCTGAATAATTTTCTGACCCAGTTTAGAAAAAGGGTTATTGCAAGCTGCACACCCAACAATTTTGCTTTATAGTCATGGACCAAAACCTGGAAAATCATGCCTGGTTTCTGCAGTAAGAACCACTGTCCTCTGCAAAAGTGTACTCGCTGGAGGATTGGACCTTGACTCTTGATTTAACACTGTAGAACAGTTTATCTATGTGATTTTTCTCTCTTGGCAGGAAACAAGTAGCTCCATTGAAGTCTCTGGAGCTGGATTATTATAGAAACAGTTTTTAGGAGGTTTGAATCAGACTTGTGATTTGCTTTAAAGACATTTGTCGATAGAAAGTAACATCATAAAGTAATGACCTGTATTCATGTGTTCAGCGCTGTTGTCTCATCCCAGGTAACGTTTGCTTTACAATAGGAGTTACTTGTAACAAAACTGTAGATTTGAAATTCTACAGGCATAGGACTTGGCTGGAGAGAAGGTGATCTGATGCTTTTTTCTTTATATAAGATGAATTTAAATTTGAAAAAAGAGCAGGCCATTGCTAAACCAAATGTTTTCAATCTTCTCAAAGAATAGCAGTTGGTATTTGCAGCACATTGGCAGAGTAGCTGTAGCCTTATTGTAGTATCTTTTAATTGTCTTTCAAACTTATCTCTCATAGTTACCAGCTTCTTTATAGTCTTTACAGATACTCTGTACTTCATCCTAAACCAGCTTTCTAAATGCTGGTCTGTTCAAACTGGTAACATGGATATTGCTACCACTCCCACGATATCACAGGGAGTCTGAACTGAAGTTATTTACCCACAATCACAAAACAGTTTAAGAAAAGTGCATGAATAAAGCATAAAAATAAAACTAAAAGCACAGAATCTTATAGTTCACACTGCTGCAGAAGGCAGTGCATCAAGCTCCAGCCCTGCTGCATGAAGTTTGGAGCCCAGGTGCCTTAGTGGATCAGCTAGCAAGCAAAATTTGACTAGGGACCTTAGCTTCTTTTCTCTAGCCTGAGAGGGTTGGATTCCCATTTCTCTGTCCCTGCAACCTGCACCCTGAGTGGAACACTTGCTCTGGAGAGCAGCAGCTCCATAGGCACTGTACGTGCCAGTTGCAGGAGATGTGGCTGCAGGTACTTTGCAAAACCAGGCGCATGCCCCCATGCTTTCTCCTTTGCAGCCCCTGGGCAGCCACCCTGCCGGTCCCCACAGGCTTCTGGCCAGCTGTACTCACCCACACACAGCAGGAGTCCCAGGAGAGGCAAGGACTGCTCCAACCTCATCCTTGTGTTCCTCCTTCTCTTGCTCTTCTCTACCACATCAGATTGGCATCCCTGCGGCTGGCTGCAAGGGAAGAAAGAACACACTGGCTTTTCAAGTTCTCACTTACAAGAAAGAGGCCCAAGATTTTTTTCCCAGAATTGTGTACAGCAACGAACTGAGCAGTGCTGGGGAGACTCACTGTTTCCAGTGAAACCTGCAAGCAGCCAAGAAAGACACAGAACACATATGATAAAATAAGCCCATGTCAGGAAGTGCGGAGGCTCAAAACCTCCTCACAGAACGTCATTGACAGCAAGGGGTGGCTGCTCTGCACCAGCCCAGTTCAAGTCTCAGGAGAAACTGTGGTAACTGGCCTAGGAGCAGCAGGAGAGCTAAATGAGCCTGGATTAGCTTTGCTATCAGGACCTTCCCAAAAACTTTTCAAAGCCAGTGTTTCTGAAGGTCAACTACTGCAAGCAACTTAACATAGGAGGGAATAAACAGAGGAACCAGAAATTCTATGAGAAGCTCAGCACCTAGAGACACTGCATGGCCAGCAGAGATGAGCCTGTAAGTCCCAGGCTGTAAAACCTGGGGGTTTTAGTCACTGATGATGCAACCTGGGCTCTGCTTTTGTTATTTTGCTCTAACACAACCCATTAATTCCTGCTGCCTCTTCAAGAGTGGTGTTTGCCAGCTCTTCATCTGGACTCACCTCTGCATACATACTGACAGCGAGGAGTGCAGCAAAAGTGGTGGCTAAGCACAGCAACCCCTGCTGCACACCTCTGACCTAAAGCTAATGCTCTGCTCCCAACAGCTACTTGAGGACATGCTTTTTCGTTAGCAGGGAACTTGCTTTGTTTGTGTTGCTGTTTCTCCTCAGTTTCTGTATAAGACTGCAGAAGCAATTCTACATTTTCATGCAGCATTTGTAGTCGTGTTACTAATTGCACCTACAATAAAATCAGCTTTATTTCTGTAAAGCACATTTATGTCTGTCTACTTAGCAGTCTAGCAGCCCTCACGAAAGGTAAATGCTAGGGGGAAGGCTAAGGCTGTTTGGAGAAAGCCTCTGTCTCATGAGCTGCCAAAAAGAGAAGGGAACATGGCACAGCGAAGGCATCCCGAAAGCCTGAGACCTCCTTCCATGCACAGCCAGGAGATGTCCAGACCCTGGGCTCAGTCACCTCTGCCATGGTCCCGCCTGGATGGAGGCCTTGCAGCACCTGTTGCAAGAAGTCAGAGAATCATAGAATTGTTTAGGTTGGAAAAGACCTTTAAGATCAAGTCTAACTGTCAACCCAACACCACCATGCCCACTAAACCACGTCCTGAAGTGCCACGTCTACGTGTTTGAAGTCACTGGTGCTGTGCCTTCCCTTAGGCTTGCCAACCTGGGGCACAGCAGCCTGGCTCCACTAGAGGAGGCTCCTGCCCCTACGGTGTCCCCTGCTCGCACCACAGCGGGCTCCTGCCTGCCTGCCTCAGCAAGGGAGCCTGCTCTTGCCCAGCTTGCACTTTAGGCGGGCAAAGACCTCCACACCTCCATGGGACTGGGCCAAGGGCCTCTCCAGGCTTTGCTTCCAGCAGCGATGCTGGCATGGACAGAGTGGAAGCCTACCGTCTTTCCATTTCAGTCCACTTGAAGCCTACAGAGGTGGCAGCGCTGCTCATACAGTTGGGAGAATAGTGGGGATTTGAGGGCTCGCGCCCAAAGCAGACATTGCAAAGGCAGCCAAGGCTCCCTCCTCCCAGGAGGGTGCTCTGCGTCTCGGCACGTGCCACACACATCTCAAGGGATGCCTCTCCAGATGCCTGGAAGGATGGAGCTGGCATCTTGCTCCTTCCCAAGAGCTCACCATTTAATGTCATGGCTAATCACAATGTGGTGGGCCCTATTTCATTTATCAAGGTTCTCTCTTTAGCTGTCAGGTCTTTCTTTTACTTACTTCTGTTTCAAAATGAAACATCAGAGAATTTAGGTTACTAGTAAGAGTGTCAGGGACATGGTCTTCTCTTAACAGCTGGAGTCAGCACGTTTTGAAGCAAGACATTGAAGGTCTGCAGGTAAAGATCGGAGCAGACCCTCTTCCCAGTCCTGCGTGTTGTTACACAAATGTAGTCTCAAGTGAGAGCCAGTAGTGTTGCTATGTGGCCCGAGCGGCCAAAGGGCAGTTGCAGCAAGAAACATACTTGTCCTACTGGACTCTGCATGGGCTGCCTGAGGATAAGAAGTTGCTGCTGTGCAGAAATATCTTAGGAGGCGGCAGCAAATTGACTGCTGAGCACTGCCTTACAGATACTTGAAACAAAATCTGAACAAAACCCCAGCCTAATAAATATTTATGTCAGCAACGAAAGAAATGGAGATGATGTTTTGGAATAGTAACTGAGTGGAAATCTGGGGAGATGCAGTGATGAAGCGTTAACACAGGGCCAAATTATTCCCATGAAAATAGGGATATCTGGTATCTCAGAGCTACGAGCAGAGACATAAGTGTCTGTGCTGTTCTGTGAGCAATCCATGAGACTGATGGCCTCAGTCCTTTTTTACATTGCCAAATTTGTAACTTGAAGTTTAAAAGTTAAAAATAATTCAGTATTCTCCGCAGAAATTGCCACAAGGATGTTAATAGCAGCAAATAGGAGGAGAGATGTCCGTTCACACAGTTGCTCATTAGCAGGAAGTCAGAGAGTCCTGCTGCTGTCCTCTTTCCACCAAAACCTTGTTCTGGCCAGTTCTGATATCCTCTCAGTGCATCCCAGGTAATCCAAAACATCCCATCGGAGCCCATACTGCTGCACAGCAAGAGCGCCCTCACTCTGCTCATTAGCTCTAGGCTGAAGGGAGCCCTTCAAAACACCCAGAGGCTAGGGCACCCTTCCCGTCCCTGCCTTGGCACTACTGCAAGGAAAATTAGAATCAGTCACAACGAAAGCTCATAACCTGGGATGACTTCTTGGAACTAGACCATGGACCAGACACAAACACAGCCACAGCCAGCAGCAGGTTCTGCTGTTAAAGTGATTTATGGTCTTCAAATGCAAACATCCTTATTTTGCCGACACACGTGCACAACTCAGTTTCATGCTCTCACAGCTGCCACGCGCCACCAGGAAAATATTTTGTGTCACACTGAGTTTCTCTACTACCTTGTGCTGCTTGTTGAACACGGTGGGGTTTCCCCAGCTGTGCCTGGACTACCATCTGGCTGGACTTGTGTCCAATGTAATTGTCTCTCGACTTTTCCAAGAACTTTACAAGCCCCAGTTAATGCAGTCTCCAGTTCTGCGGGATGGCTGCAACCAAGTAGCGTTATAATGATCCCTTTACTGTAGGTATCTGTTTCAGTAGAACACTTCCATCCCCTGGATATGTGCCCACACTGCTGCCACGGCTATTTTGGCTTGCTTTTTTTGGATCGTTTGCAGGATTGTGCTAAACAAATGGCTTTCATTCCTTCGGGCTATCTACAAACACCTTCAGGCAAATTTTCTTTTAGGAGCAAAATTACCTCCCACAAGAGGGGAGTGGTTTCAGGTAGAAGCTGGGAGGAGGGATGATTGCAACACAAGAGAGCAAAGGAATATGGGAGGCAGAAGAAATTAATCTTACCTGGAAAACCTCCCTGTTTTGCACACATAAGCGAGCTGTGCTGGCCACACCTTGCCTTTCAGTGCAAGGGCAGGGAGCGCTCTCTGACTCAAGCAAGAAGGAATACACACATTGCCTTGCAGGCCAAGCTGAGAGAAAGGAATTTGCTCCGCTGTGCTGGGAACGCTTTGAGAAACTCATCTTTCATCAGGTTATTGAGAACCTGAAACAAATTTCTCTTTCTGATACTGCTCAACCTGTGGAGTACGGACTTGTCTTCCTGATGCATGGCCCCAAGTGGCTGGGTGCTGTCCTCTTCTTTGGGGTACAGCTCCAAGGTAAGGAAACCTGGTACTGTCTGGCCTCAGTTGCCATCTTGACTTTCCTCTTCTGATCCCTTAATTATCATCCTCATTAAGGCAGCAACTTAAGGCAGTCTCAGATACTTGTTGTAGACGATTGCTGTGATTCTTTCGGTCCAGGGTTCACTGCAAGTGACTGGAAGTGATTGAGTTTCTTCAACAAACAGGTTTAGGTGTGTTCAAGCGGAAGAAGAACACTGATCTCATTCTCAGCTCTGGTTACACATCTTTTCCTTTCCTGCCAGGAATCTGGACTTTACTCCTAGATGTTTTTTTCACTATCTTTGTTACTAGACAATCCGAGATTGTTAGGCAGCACTGGGTTTAGATCCTTCACACAGCAACGATTCCAGACCAACAATAAACTCGCTTGAATTTTCAGTGGCTTGTATCAATATAGCTGGAATCTAAGAACACCATGTCCTCCTTTCCCAAATGCATCAGCACATGGATACGCTCGGTAATCTATGTTGAAAAAAGTATTTTACACTTATTTCCCACACTTGTTCTTTTAAGGGATTTTAAAATGAAAAGATTTGACACCGAATCTTTGGATGAGTAACATGATCTCTGCCAATGAAGTTTTTCAAATGTGAACACTTTCAATGTTTTGGCATTTCAAATATTTTCTCCTTTGAGAAAAATTATTTGGCAAGGAAATCTTTGATTATAAATTCTTTTCAAATACAGAAAAGGTATGGATTGTCTTTGTTATGAAGCCATATTTTACAACCCCAGATAAACTTTTCTTTGCTTGAATCACACTGGCATGTGTTAACCTATCTTCCTAAAGTGACAGTGAATATCTTCTTTTTCTGGTGGGTTAGTCTGACCAGTGAGGAAAAGGAAGCTAATGGGAGCACATGATAAGGAACAGGGAGGACTGTCCCTTTCAGCAGCAGCAAGATTTTTAGCTCAGCCCTGCTGTTTTGCAGGAACTAACCCGCTAACTAACTCGGAGAGCTAAAGCAGTCAGGCAAGCAACTCCGCGACTGCGGGGAAAAAAGTGAGCACTTACAGTACCACAGTTTTGGCAGCACCAATCTGCCAGAGTGATTGAACTCGGTCTGGAATGGCAGAACAAGCCAGAGGACAACCGGGGCTCAGGCGTGAGGCATCTTCACCAGCAACCCTTTGGTTTTCCTATTTTTCATTTTTCTTCTTTCTGTGTCTTGATGCTCTCTCTTGCTGATTGTCTCTCTTTCAGCGTAGCACCAACTTAGCGATGCTACCTTATTTTTAAAAAGGCAGCTGCGGTGGTTTGGTTAACAGAGGATGTTTCTTTGACAAGCAAATGCTTACAGATTTACCTTGAGGATTTCCTGTAGAGTTCCTCAGCCTTACTATATTTGACTGTAGTTGTCCAGCTGGGCTATTAACCTTCTAACAGGCACTTCTTACATCAATAAGAGCAGTTTTCACCATGGTGTGCAGGACACTCAGGCTGATAATACAAAGCATATAAAGGAAAGTTCTAGCACAGGAAATAGCAATTGTTTACTGGGGCTCAGCAGTGCTCCTTGAAAGGGCAGGACTACTTTTCTGAAGAAATCTGCTTGGGGAGTTAAGTGCAGTAGAATGTAATCACTTGTGAAAATGTGACCAGGACAAGCACATGAAAAGTTATATGATATCTTCGGTGCCAGTCAGGAGCAAGTGTATATTTAAGGAGGGGTGGCTTTTACAACAGCATTGCACCTCCTAGATGTCAAGTTTGCTCATGCCTGAAAAGAGACATTTCCCCCCCAAACAAAGTCTATTATCCCTATAGACAAGCCCTTCTCAGTGGTCCTTTCTCAACCAGTTATCAGATCTGTAAGTGTAACTGTGCAGCCACAAAACTACAAAGCAAGCCCTGTACCAGCAGTTCAGACGACTGCAAAGTCCCTCAAAACCAGCACTGCGCAGCTTGCACATCAGCTGACAAAATCCATGAAGCGCAGGTGATCTCTGCATACACAGGATCACCTCCCTCAGTGTAATTACATCTGTGTGCTTCTGACTGTCAGGTTAAACATTGACAGGGATAGATAAGGCAGGCTCCTGCATAGACTAAATGCAGATAAGGAAAAGTGATGAGCTTACTCCTAGACAGCAGCTTTCTTTACCTCTAACCCCTGCTGTTTTCCCTGCAGCACTGTGGCCTGCGGCAGCCGTGGAAGTTTACACTTCCAAGGAAGTGGATGCTGTGAACGGCACTAACCTGCGGTTAAAATGCACCTTTTCCAGCAGCAGCCCTATTAGCCAGCACCTGTCAGTGACGTGGAACTTCCAGCCTGAGGACCTGAGCTCTCATGAGCCAGTGAGTGAGACCTTTACACTCCATTTCATTGATGCACACTTGCTCAAACAAACCAGTCCCAAGGCCCAGCACTGGGTAAGCCCGGTGACTGCAAAAATTCCAGGTGTGGGTATGAATGGGCAAGCACAGCTGAAATGCACAAGGCACCGTCTTTTGAAATGGCCTCAGAGCTCATCTGAGAGTGACTGGGCCAACACAGCTCTCTTCAGCTTCGGCCATGTGCCTCAGCCAGTGCCATTCCACTTCCACGCGCTGCTTCTATCACAAACACCGCACAGTGCGTAGGAATGACAGATTCCTTTCTTTCTTGTAGGTATTTTATTACCTGAAGGAGCCCTACAAGCTGTCCGCTGGGCGGTTTAAAGAACGAGTCACCTGGGATGGGAATATTGAGCGTAATGATGTTTCCATCGTTATCTGGAACTTGCAGCCCACTGACAATGGGACATTCACCTGCCAGGTGAAGAACCCACCAGATGTTGATGGCACAATTGGTGAAGTGCGACTCAGAGTTGTGCAGAAAGGTGAGAGGCCAAGAACCCCACCAGAGGTCATGTGAATTTAGCCAGTGCGAAGCATTGGCAGGTCTTCCTCCACATTTGGGAAAATACATAGAAGAAAAGGGATTATAAAGAGAAAGCATGAGGGTAGTTAATGGATACAAGGAAAAAAGGAGCCTGAGAGAAGGTTATAGTCACGAATACATGTTCTCAGCCACATATCAAGAGCCCTCTGTGTGTCCTTCTTGTTCATTTATCTGTTTCTCTCCGTGCAGTGCATTTCTCAGAAATCCACTTCCTGGCGGTGGCCATTGGGTCTGCTTGTGTTCTGATGATCATTGTGGTGACAGTTGTGATTATCTGTCGACACCATCAGAAGAAAGCGCAAGAGAAGAGGATCAAGGTGGCAGACACTGAACTGTAAGGACAGAGGAGAGAGAGAGAGAAAGTCTTCTGGGAAAGCTTGTCAAATGTACCTCTATAGCTATTCTGAATCATTGACTTGGACCCTACACTAAGCATCTACAATGCAAAACGGCCAGCATGATTAGCAATAATTGGCTGCTTACTTGCAGTCAGAACAGAGCCCCAGGATGAACAAGCTTTGGAGTCCTTATTTCACTCTTGCCCTTCACAGTGGCTCCTCACTCAGAGAAGGATCCAGCTGTTGTGGTGGTAGCTGGCAGACAATCACTCTGTTCTTTCCTCTGTGAACCTGACACTGTGTTCACCATGCATCTAGCATGCTTGTTCTCTTATCATAGCACTTCTTTTTATATGTTATGTATGTTATAAGTAACTCAGAAGGTGACTCTGCTGCTCAGAATGTCTGATGCTGATCTGGGTTTTTTCTTTTTTTTTTCCTTTTTCTATAACAGTAGAGAAAAGGAGAATCTGAAGATTAGAGAAGAAAAGGAAGCCAGTCCACTGGAAGACTAGAGATCTTTGATGGTATACACAACGCAGGTATCCATTCAAACATTCTCTAATTAATGTCTCAGTGTTACGGCAGACTTTCTAAGACAGTTTTACTTAGGTATTTCACTTCTATGGCCATGGTAGCCGTAAACAGAAACAACTGAAACCACAGCTGCAGTTTGCTCTTGAGGGACCTTCAGAGAGACTGAAGACTGAACAGGCAGTGGAGACAGAA